>NC_064615.1:581267601-581570631 GCF_023898315.1 Schistocerca nitens | reverse complement strand
ACGCGGGTCCGTCGTATACTAGCGGACCGCGGCCGATTTAAAGGCTACCACCTAGCAAGTGTGGTGTCTGGCGGTGACACCACAGGAACAGTCTAATGAACAGATTTGAAAACATGGCTGAAAATCTAATACAATAAGACAAAAATAATGTACAGCCATTATGATGACAAGAAAACAGTACAAGTCAACAAAGAAGTCATAGAACAAAGTCATTACTTTTTTGCTTGAGGCCAGTTGAAGACTAAGACAACACAGACAGGAATAAAAATAAAATATTAAAAATGGCATGGAGTACCTTGGCAAACACAATGGAGTTTACAAAATATCTCCCACTGTGTCTGAAGTGAAAGTTTACAGATCAGTGTGTAGTGATAATTTTGACTTAAAGCAATGAGACATGAACTTATAAGCTGAAAACCAAAGAAAAGTGTGAGTTTCTCTGCAAGCAGTGGAGAGGTACAACTTAGGAATTACTAGGAGAAACATGGAAGTAAATAATAGGATTAGCAAACAGACTGGAACAGAAGACATAATTATGGTTATAATGAGAGTGGATAGGACATGTAGCCAAAGATGGAGCAAGTAAGTCCTTCGCTACATTCCAAGACATACAAATAGGCTGAGATGGGTACATGTCATGACATAAGAAAACACACAGGAGTAATGTGAATGCTTAGAGCTAATGACAGTAATGCATCCGAAAGTCCAGAAGAGGGCTTTATATAGCAGTGTTTATCAAATGGCTGTTAATGCTAATGATGGTAATATATGAGATTACGAGCAGATGAACAATAACAAGATTGTTATATTATGGTGGCAAAAATATAAATAAGTGACAAGAAATATGTAGATGGATGTAATGCAAGTCCAACTGACGACTGACTGTAAGACTTCAGTGGCTTCAGTATTCAAGAGTGCGGCAAAATCCCTGCAGTGTGCTTTTGAATCACTAATAGCTCGCTCAGAAAAATTACCCTGTGTTTAAGTTAGGCATTTTCGTAACTCTTGTTTGCAATATTAGAATACCGTATCGGGTGAGAACGAGAGCATTTTATGCTTTCCGTCGGGTCACCCAAGAATCGCGCGGTAGTGCTGGATCTTTGCCGAATATTATTTCATTCTCTTCAAAAATTAAATGACATTCGAAGCTATATTGTTTCTTTGCTAGTCCCTTTTTACGTCTGAACTGCAACTGCTCACATCATTGCTGGTTAGTTGGACCGCTGGTTTGCCATTACTGTCTAAGTTTAATGCACCGGTAAAGCTATTGTCCTGCTTAGTTTATGTGCGTGTAACACAGCATAAAACGTATCCTTATGAGCGTACTTGACTGTACTGGTCACAGCTTGGCTTCCAATGAGATTCAAGCAAACGCAGAAGAATACATGGCGCCGGCCGGAGTGGCCGTGCGGTTCTAGGGGCTACAGTCTGGAACCGCGTGACCACTACGGTCGTAGGTTCGAATCCTGCCTCGGGCATGGATGTGTGTGATGTCCTTAGGTTAGTTAGGTTTAAGTAGTTCTAAGTTCTATGGGAATGATGACCACAGTAGTTGAGTCCCATAGTGCTCAGAGCCATTTGAACCATTTGAATACAGGGCGTAATGTTTACAACAGGTTATTCTTATGATGAACGGAGTACAGCTAAAGAGTGCAGAAATTTTTGATCGGCGTTCTTATTATCTTCAGAATTTTCTTAAGGTATTATAAAAACTGCTGTGTTTTGTACAGTTTTGTTCGTGATCGAGACATACAGATTTGAAGACACTTTGAGTACTTACATGACATATCAACAGACCCAACACAAGCGGAAAGAAATGTGAGTGACGCTCACCAATTATCCCCTTCTTTGCAGAACGTTTGCTTGTAACGTACGGTGGAAGATTTAATTTTTGCAGTTTATCTGAACATCCCTCACTCTCCATGCTGCATATCGATGGATGTTTTTTCAGCTTCACACATGAAACCTTCTGTATTGACTTCAATCTCTAGCCAAAGTAACAGTGAACGGTCCTTCCAAGTGGGAGACCGTGCTTCTGGATTCAGTGAGCTGTAGGTGTGACGTGGTACCTAAAAAGAATTGCTGCCTGTTGGCGTGTTGTTTCTAGAATCAGAAAAGAAAGCATTGGTGCTACCCAATAACTATCGATTAGATTAGGAGCTTTTTCATTGCTTTCACCTGATACTTCGAGCACCTCCTGAGAAATTTTTCGATTTCTATCGTGTTTCTAACTTCATTCGATGAACTATGTGAAACACTGAAATAATTCTTTCGGTTGGTGGACACCAAAATGAGGAAGCATAGAGCAATGGAACAGAGGGTGGCTGTTACTCTGAGGTGGATGCAAAACAAATTTCTTTGTTGTAAAAACCTACTCGATCGTACTACAAAATAACAGTGAGCAACAATCGCAATACGTCAACGAGCCGATACAACGGGCCAGGACACTGTCGCAGAAACAACGAAAAAAGCACGAAAAATTTAAGCGAACTCAAAATGTTCATGATTGGCGATTTTTTACAGAAACTCGAAATTTAGCGTCGACTCCAATGTGAGATGCTTATAATAGTTTCCACAACGAGACTTTGTCTCGAAACCTGGCACAAAATCCAAAGAGATTATTGTCGTATGTAATGTACGCTGGCGGCAAGACACAATCAATTCGCGACAGCAATGTAAATACTATCGATGACAGTGCTACTAAAGCAGAGTTACTAAACACAGCTTTTCCAAATTCCTTCACCAAAGAAGACGAAGTAAATATTTCAAAATTCGGATAAAAAACAACTGCCACCATGAGTAACTTAGAAGTAGATATCCTCGCAGTAGTGAAGCAACGTAAATCTCTTAATGAAAGCAAGTCTTCAGCTCCAGACTGAATACCGATTAGGACCTTTCAGAGCATGCTGATGCATCTCATATAACCGCCCGCTCCACGAGATATCCATGTTCAAAGACTGGAAAACTACACAGGTGGAACCAATATTCAAGGAAAGCAGTAGGAGTAATCCACTAAATTACAGGCATGTATAATTAACGTCGATCTGCAGCGGGATTCTGGAACATACATTGTGTTCGAATATTATGAATTATCTCTAAGACATCGGTTTATTGACACAGTCAACATGAATTTAGAAAACATCGTTCTTCCGAAACACGACTAGATCTTTACTCACACTAAGTGGTGAGTGCTATTGACAAGGGATTTCAAATTGATCTTGGATTTCTAGATTTCCGGAAGGCGTTTGACACTGTAGCTCACAAGCGACTTGCATTCAAATTGCGTGCTTATGGAATGTTATGTGACTGGATTCGTGATTTCCTGCAGAGAGGTCACAGTTCGTAGAAATTGACGAAAAACCATAGAGTAAACCAGAAGTGATTTCTGGTGATCCCGAAGGTAGAGTTATAGGCCCTCTGCTGTTCCTTATCTATATAAACGATTTAGGAGACAATCTGAGCAGCCGTCTTGTTTATCGACTAGTAAAGTCATCAGAAGATCAAACCAAATTGCAAAACGATTTAGAAAAGATATCTGTACGATGGGAAATCTGCAATTGACCCTAAATAATGAAAAGTGAGAGGTCATCCACATGAGTGCTAAAAGGAATGCGTTAAACTTCGATTAAACGATAATTAGTCAAATCTAGAGACAGTTCATTCAACTAAATACCTTGGAATTACAATTAAGAATCTTCGTTGGCGGAATACCTAGAAGATGCAACAGATCTACTAAAGAGACTGCCCACAACTACGCTTGTCCGTCCTCTTTTGGAGTACTGCTGCGAGCTGTGGGATTGTTACCAGGAAGGATTAACGGAGTACAGCGAGAAAGTTTAAAGGAGAGCAGCACGTTTTGTGTTATTGAGAAATAGGGGAAAGAGTGTCCCTGACATGATACAGGGATCGTGTTAGACATCATTAAAACAAAGGTGTTTTTCGTTGTGCGGAATCTTCTCACGAAATTTCCAACAAATTTCTCCACTGAACGCGAATATATTTTGTTAACGCCGACCTACATAGTCAGAAACGATCATTATAACAAAATAAGGGAAATCAGTTCCGGAACAGCTGCCAAGTCTTTTAGCAAAGATGATACTGTCCTGCATTCTTGTCTAATTTAAATGCTTCGGTGTAAAACATTACAGAATTTGTCTATGTCTGATTGTAGGCCTTGGTTCGTAATTCTTCTTGTTTTAGAAGGGATCCGTTCTCCCTCACTAATACTTAACTCGCAGATGATCGCTATCCCCTTCAGCTTCGTCGTTTCTAATTGTGTTATCTTCTTCACGTAAGTTGAGTATGTTCTGGAAAGAATCATGTATGTGACAGCATTTGAATGCGTTCTATTATTTAGAATAAAATACACGAGTATCGTATACTTTGGTTATGCATATTTTGTGTTGAATAACAGGTGATAAAAATGGCAGGAGGTTAGAATGAATATATTTAGTTTTTTCAGTTGCTACAGAATCACTCTTTACTTCTCTACATCTTTTAATGTGCCTCACATATGAAATATCAGATAGTTCTACTTCTTTTGTGTATCATTCTCTAAAAATTTGATAGCTGTCATTAATATATTTTTGTAAAACTATTTTTCTTACAGGTACTTAGCATCTGGCTGATTCAATTATGTGTACTGAAACGCAGCGCGAAGGACGACAAGCAATTAATTCACTTTATCCATTGTGAAAGCTCTCATAAGGCTCTGTGTAAAGCTGGTAGCAGGCGATTCACTTGACAAGCTAAATTGCGGCTCAGTGAGCCGAGGTCGAAGCTCTGAGTCCCTCGTGTGAAAGGACGCAACGTAACGCGAATCGTCTAAGCTCTCTCCAGCTGGAAGCACGGCCTCGCGCGTGAAAGGGCCCTTAACATGGCGACGTTACCCGCTGCTTGGTCGATCAGCAGTACCACCGAAGGGCGTCGTAAGAAGGCCGACGTTGGAAACCAGTCGCAATTCTGGGCTACTGGTGGTGGTAGTCCGCCACTGAGCGCCACAGGAGCCCAAAGCGTTGGCAGGCTACTGTTTACCATTCAATTTCGAACGTTTTTCTGTTCTTGAATGTGTATTTGTCTAGTAATAGGACGCAGAGTGAAGTCATGGGGAAGTGTCAGCACGGTGAACTATGGGGATATGAATCTACATCTACATCTGCATCTACATTTATACTCCGCAAGCCACCCAACGGTGTGTGGTGGAGGGCACTTTATGTGCCACTGTCATTACCTCCCTTTCCTATTCCAGTCGCGTATGGTTCTTGCAGAGTCTGCCACTTGAGTTTGCTAAACATCTCCATAACGCTATCACGCTTACCAAATAACCCTGTGACGAAACGCGCCGCTCTCCTTTGGATCTTCTCTATCTCCTCTGTCGACCCGACCTGGTACAGATCCCACATTGATGAGCAATACTCAAGTATAGGTCGAACGAGTGTTTTGTAAGCCACCTCCTTTGGTGCTGGACTACATTTTCTAAGGACTCTCCCAATGAATCTCAACCTAGCACCCGCCTTTCCAACAATTAATTTTATATGATCATTCCATTTCAAATCGTTCCGTACGCATACTCCCAGAATGTTATATGGGCTAGTTAAGATGGCGGACAATGGCTTCACGTTTGTAACGTAATGCCATCTTTCCTCTTTTTTTTTAACTCCATGGAAGAACCCATTTTAACGAATACTTTGCCAGCGGAAGAGCCACTGAGAAGTGCTTCTCAGTGGCTCTGTGTGAAGGCGACTTCAGAAAGATGCGTGAAATTTTGCGACACTCTTAAATTTCTGTTATCTGTCCTACTGTGAGACCGGCGTAGATCCAAAGAGGGGAGGGGGGAGGTGTCATGAGGATCATCAAGCTGCCCCCCTCCCCCCCCCCCCAAATGCTAAAGGCGTGTATATTTTTATGTCTATCAATTTTCAAGTTTCGTAGACAATTTTCGAAAGACAAAGTAGCATGAAAACGGTGTTAAAATGGCAAGGAATGCAGCTATGCAGGCTGACCGGCTGCAGAGAACATTCCGGCCAGGCAGGGGCGCCTATTCACAAGCTGCTGTCAGCAGCACCCGACACGGTTCGTGAGTCCGCGAGTAGAAGCAGCAAATGGCAGAACTTCAGTAAGACAACACAGAAAGGGAAAGACCTTCCACTACAACTGAAAGCAACAGAAAAACTTATTCGAAGGTTTGCAAAAATTGCATCCACCGTCTTGTCTCATAGAGGGATAAACGAACTAACAGTTATGACGATTACTTTTGCATAACAAACGGCTTACTTACTTTTTCCATCTGCCTAGTTTTCATTTGACTGCCCTTATATAATAAAACATTTTATTTTGCTATTATTTTTAAATCCTTGGCAACTGTGGCACGTTAAAAGTGGGAGTGACAGTAAATTGTTATTTGAGGGAGGAGAAGGCGAGAGGAGAAAGTAGGGACCTATGACCGTCTCACCTTTCCTCCTCCTTTTCCTCAAGGACACAACCCTGGTACAGTGCCTTCTGCATCAGCCAACCAGGGATTAATTTCGGCCGGAACGCCGTTGCGGCACCTCCCACGGATTTTTCTTTAACTCTCTGGAACAAGTCGCCACCGGAGATTTAAAACAGTAGGTGTCTATTAAATCGTGATGCAACTACAATTTGCCACTCCGTCGGCACCAGTGAGCGTGAGTGTGTGTTGCCAACGAGATGCTATTGGCAGAACTGAAAACATAACGTCACAGTCGTGCAGGCTACCGACTTGTGCTGATATGCATCGAGCACAACTAGGGAGCAAGGTGACACTTCTACCGAGAAAGACGGTAACATCTGTTCTTTACATTAAATATTGCGGTTTTATTGTTTTTATTATAAGAAAGTATCTCTGAAAAACCTGAATTTCAGAACATCATTTTGTAAAAAATGATTTCAAATTGTAAGTTTTATAACAAGTTTTACAATATCGGAACTTGTGATTTTTGTGGCTGAGAGGAGAAGGTGGGGCGTTTTTATACGGTTGAAGAAATGCGTTCGGGAACCAAAAATGTTAGAAATCAAGCACAGTTACCAATTAGTTCCTCAACAGTTTCTACTGTGGATTCAAATATCAACAACTTCATGTAACCCCATAGAAACACAAATCATGTAGAATTGTGTATTATTTTGTAACGTAACGCCACAATCATCATTTCAGTAACATATGACTCACATGCATTGCTCCCTCGAGACTGCCTGAAATCTTCATTTCCTATTATTGCTTTTTTATTTCAAAATACTCAATGTAAACTCCTCTGGGGTCAGTATAAATTTAGCTCTAAATGCTTGGGAGTAATCTGTATTTAGATCTCAGATTTTAAATCAAGTCTTTAATTTTTTGATTTTGTAAGACAAAGACTTAATTTTGCAGACGATTACATAATATTAACAAGAGATATGGAAAATCTATGTCATACAAGGAGTCCCAAGAGGAATGGACAATATTCAGGATTATGGCAGGAACGATCATTCTAGGCAAAAAGGTCTAGTAAACATGGGCTCTAAAACGTATACCTTAAGAGCTAAGAGCACTTCTTCATCTTCGATATTGTAAAACAAATCTCTTCTGCTGCAAGCTCTTTGATTTCTATATTTTGGCAGGTGGTAAAGTCCACGGAAACTAAGTAGACAGTCGGCGCAGTGGCTGATGGAGGCGACCGTATAGACATGTCCCATTTAAAGTCACTCTCATTAGCCATCGTGCCGAAAGTCAACTTAGTTCGCGCAGTCAGTAGTATAGACCAAAACATGAAAAAAATGTCCAGTAAACATGGGATCTAAGGTGTATACCGTAAGAGCTATGAGCACTTGTTCATCTTCCCCACTGTGAAACACATCTCGTCTATTGAACAGGACGCATGGTGTAAATAAAAAAGTGTCGGAGGTCAACAGCGTTGAGGGTAGAGCATCAGTATCACAGAGACAACGTTTCTACACACGTAAACCACCGCGCAGGATGGGCTCAAGTGTTTGGTGAATGATGTCACCAAGGGCGTTCATGCCCAGAGGCAGAGGAGGGTGGGGGGGGGGGGGGGGAGATCGAGAGCACCATCTTGCAACCACCCCCTCAAGCTCTCATGGAAAGAAAAAAATATAGTGTAGTCAGAGGCTATTCAGATAATATTCTTTCAAAAACTGATTGAAAAGTCGGTATTACGTATGTTTTTAGCAGCGTCGCAGCTGGAACTTTTTTATGGCGACTTAAAAGTCACCATTTGTCTTTCATAATTTTAAAAATACTCGTTAACCCCCAGGTCTAGGTGCCGTCTTCCCCCCTCTACAAAATATCATACGGGCGCCCATGGAAGTCATGTCGCCTCTATAGAGGCACACGGGGTGACAGTCCGCATGCTGTGTCAGATCGCCACCCATTTGAATGTGGGGGAGTAAGACACCCATTTTCACCAAGACTACAAGGAGACGAATGCACCACACAGGCTTCAGCGGCAGATGAGTGACTATTTCTACATCTTCATCTGTACTCTGCAAGCCATCTTACGGTGTATGGCGGAGGGTACTTTGTGTACCACTGCCATTTTCCCCTTTCCCTGTTCCAGTTACATACGGTTCGTGGGAAGAACGATTGCAAGCAAGCCTCCGCGTCAGTTCCAAACTCTCTAATTTTACCTTCATGTGTTTTCGCTGGATATACGTAGGAGGAAGCAATATATCTGTTGACTCTTCTAGAAACGTATGCTTTCGGAATTTTAATGTACCATACCGTGATAAGGAACGTGAGCACCTCCGTGACACTGTTGCACTTACTAAATGAACCTGTAACGAAACGTGCTGCTCTTCCCCAGATCCTCTCTATTTCCTCATTCAATCCTATCTGGTGCGGATCCCAGACTGACGAGCGATATCCAAGTATTGGTCAAACGAGTGTTTGGTAACCTGTTTCCTTTGTTGATGGACTACATTTTCTGAGGATTCCTCCAACGAATCTCAGTCTGGTACCTGCCTTACCCGCGATCAATTTTATGTGGTCGTTCCATTTCAGATCGCTCCGTGCATATACTTCTAGATATTTTATGAAAATAACGGATTCCAGTGATTGTTCTGTAATCATGTAATCATACAATAAAGAGTCTTTCTCTCTATGTATTCGCAATACGTTACGTTTGCTTGTGTTGAGGGCCAACTGCCACTCCCTGCGCTAAGCATCGATCCTGTGCAGGTCTTCCTGCATTCCGCTACAATTTTCTGCCCTTGCGACTTCTCTATATACAACATCACCCACGAAAAGCTTCACGGAACTTCCGACGTTATCTATTACGTCATTTACCTGTGCCGTGAAATGTAATGGGCCTCTAAAACTCCCTTGGGTCACACCAGAAATTACTGGTATTTCTCAAGACTTCTCTCTATTTAGAATGACGTGCTGTGAACTATTTGATAGAAACTTTTCAGTCCAATCACACAGTTGGTCTGATATTCAAAACGCTCGTATTTTGTTCACTAGGTGGCAATGCGGAACTATATCGAACGCTTTCCGGAAGTTAAGGAACACGACATCTTCCTGGTCGCTTGCTTTCTGTGTCTCGTGGACGAACAGAGCGAACTACAGTGGTGGAAATATTTATTGCATCACCATGAATTACTTCGTCTTTTTGTCTTATGCAGCAGTTTGCATCAGGTTATACCAGTGCCATTGTTGCTAAACTTTACTGACATATTCTTGACTTAATAATCTGACTTCTTCGCGCATGTTTTCCTACAATACACAACTCTTTGTAGTTGTTTGGTTTTACAGTGAAACCAGTGTTAATACTGCCATTTTGAGTTGAGACATTACAGTGAGAAGATGGGCAGGTCAGTTGAATTAACGCCAGAAAAGAAAGCTGCTATAATTGCTTATTCGTCTGTTGGTATCAGCACCAGAGAGATACCTCTAACACAGGATTTAAACAGTCTACGATTTCGAGGTTACTGAAAAAATACAGGAAAAAAGGAAATGTTGATCGTGAGAAAGGAAGAGGTTGGAAAAGGGTGTCTACTGCCAAACAGGGCAGGGTATTAAAAAGGCTTTCGCTCAACGATCGTCGCCTGTCATCAACTAAACTAAAGCGATTTTGGGAACAAATGTGCGACATCTCAGTAACCAGTAGAACTGTAAGAAATAGACTACTGGAGGCTGGACTCTCAGCCCGTCGTTCTAGAAGGAAGCCTTTATTGACCAAGATAATGCTACAACAACGACTGCAATGGGCAAAGGCAAATGCGACATGGACACCAGAGATATGGAACAAAGTAATCTTTTCAGATGGGTCCAAATTTAGTACTGCGTGGCTCAGATGGAAAAGTGTTCGTACGTCGAAGAAAAGGTGAAGAATTTTTGCCATCATGCATAACACATACAGTCAAACACCCACAAGGACAGATGGTCTGGGGGTGCGTTTCCAGTCACGGAGTAGATCGTCTGGACTTCACCAATGGCACTGCCAATGCAGATGCCTACATAAGCATCCCTGAAAGGAAACTTATGCCAACCATTAGAGACCAGTTTGGAGATGTTTCCAATTGCATTTTTCAGGATGACTCCGCTCCTTGCCATAGAGCTTTGAAGGTGAATCCTATGACTGATATTTGTACCAAACACGAAGCAGATTACGTTCTTGGTTAATTATCACTTACTTCTAAATTACAGGTAAAATTTTTCCTTCGACAAAATGGGGTTCGAGTATTAGAGTGGCCTGGAAACAATCCTATTGAAAACTGTTGGAAGGTTATGGGAAATGCTATCACCAAAAAGAAGCCACGAAATACACGGGGGCTGTTGGAGACCCTTGTGCGTGTGTGGTTTCATGAACTGAGTGGGAAATACATTAAAAAAGTTAATTCTTTCAATGCCTTCACGATGCCAAGCGGTGATTAAGGCGCGTGGTGGAGCAACAGAGTATTAAATACAAACAGTGTGTTCATATAGGGCAACACAAACACTAAAATCCATCAGTGTTATGTTACAACATTAATATGCAGTGTTTATTTCAACATTAGTATTCATATTTCAGAATAGCGAACAGAATAGCTGACATATCCACTTAATCTCATTTTTCAGGTAAGTGTTAAATTATAAAAAACAAACATTTTTATAGAAACAAAAATTAATAAAACAAATTGACAAAAATTACTGCGTATATTCATTTCTGATAGAAATCAAGAGAAATCAGGCAAATGTAGCTCAGTTATTCAATTATTGTAACAGAAATTTTTAATTGTAAGAGGTGATGCAAGAAATATTTCCACCACTGTAAATTTCACACGATCGTTGCTTTCGGAACCCATGTTGATTCCTAAAGAAGAGATTTTCGGTTCTGGAACTGTAATACGCGAGGATAAAACATGTTTTATAATTCTACAAACGACTGGTGTCAGAGATATAGGCCTGTAGTTTTGTGCAGTCTGCTGGCCAATAGTTTTGTGCGCTCTATTCGACGACTGTTCTGGTGTGTTAGTGGTTTCCCATGGCTTTCGGCTAATCACTGAGCTGGGTTTTTTCAAAATAAATATCGCGTTCTCAAGGCTTAGTAGCATTTAAATTCAGTTAAAAATTATAAATAGTTCATCAAATGAAAGAGCAACTCAAACAGATTTTATTACAAGCATTCAATGTGAGCACCATTTGTCACGTGGCACTCGGTGAGTCGATAGGTGAATTCTTCCGAAACCTTGATCAGTTTGTCTGAAGTAATTATTGCAACAACTGCTTCAATCCTGTTTCTTAAACTTTAGAGCTTGTAACTCACTCGTTCAACAAGTTGTTCGGTCACTCTCTCCTCAAGAGTCAATAGTGTCTTCAAACTGATGGTATCTCTCGGAGGATTACAATGGAACTTAATACCGAACGCACGTTGCGATGTGACAACAGCTCCAGTCCTTTCAAACTATAAAACGCAAGAAGCTCTCTGATCACTAGTAGCCATCTTTGCTACTAGCGCTTTCTAATGGAAGATACTGGAAACGTGCATGCGCATGTGCACAGGTATACAAACAAAACTGAGTTAGTCTTTCATTTGATGTATTATTTATAACCGTAAGCTGAATATAATAATGATACAATGCCTTAAAACACCAATATTCATTCTGAAACACCCTGTATATCAGAGAATAGGGAGCAATAAAAGAGACAAATGGAACGAAAGTCTAGTTTTAAGCAGATCGCCCGAAAAGGGGCAGTAAATGGCTTACCTCCTAGGAATAGAAGGATTAAATTTTTTCCACAAACGTAATTAATCAAGAATCCAATTTACCTTTCGTGTTTGACTGAATTTTCTCATATTGAGAACTTAGAAGGAGCGAACTAGGTTTTATTTACAAAAAACTTTCAAAAGCCAAGATCGCAAATATCAATCATTATTGCTGACAACCGGTTTCGACAGTTGTAACTATCTTCCGGTCTTCAGAAAATTTTTGTTATAAAACGTGCTCTGGGGAAGAGACAAAGGCCTTCTATACCGTAGCATTAGATTACTTAGCGAAAGGGGCTGTTTCTGTTAATAAATATCAAGTATTTGACTGGATGATGCTACATGAAAACCCAGATTGGGTAATGATTGGAAACACTATTATATATCTGACTAAAATAGTGTGAAGATTTCAGGTGACATTTGTTTTCAGGAGTATACACTATGTAATCAAAAGTATCCGGACACCCTCAAAAACATACGTTTTTTATATTAGGTGCATTGTGCTGCCGCCTATTGCCAGGTACTCCATATCAGCAACCTCAGTGGCCATTAGACATCGTGAGAGAGCAGAATGGGGCGCTCCGCGGAACTCACGGACTTAGAACGTGGTCGGGGGATTGGGTGCCACTTGTGTAATACGTCTGTACGCGAGATTTTCACACTCCTAGACATCCCTAGATCCACTGTTTCTGATGTGACAGTGAAGTGGAAACGTGAAGGGACACGTATAGCACAAAAGCATACAGGCCGCCGGCCGCGGTGGCTGAGCGCTTCTGGGCCCTTCACTCCGGTAACGCGCGACTGCTACGGTCGCAGGTTCGAATCCTGCCTCGGGCATGGATGTGTGTGATGTCCTTAGGTTAGTTAGGTTTAAGTAGTTCTAAGTTCTAGGGGACTGATGACCTCAGCTGTTAAGTCCCATAGTGCTCAGAGCCATACAGGCCGGCCTCGTCTGATGACTCACAGAGACCGCCGACAGTTGAAGAGGGTCGTAATGTGTAATAGGCAGATATATATCCACACAATTACACAGGAATTCCAAACTGCATCAGGATCCACTGCAAGTACTATGACAGCTAGGTGGAAAGTGAGAAAACTTGGATTTCATGTTCGAGCGGATGCTCATAAGCCACACGTCACGCCGGTAAATGCCAAACGACGCCTCACTTTGTGTAAGGAGCGTAAACACTAGACGATTGAACAGTGGAAAAACGTGTTGAGTGACGAATCACGGTACACAATGTGGCGATTCGATGGCTGGGTGTGGGTATAGCGAATGCTCGGTGAATATCATCTGCCAATGTGTGTAGTGCCAACAGTAAAATTCGGAGACGGTGGTGTTATGGTGCGGTCGTGTTTTTCATGGAGGGGGCTTGCACCATTTGTTTTGCGTGACACTATCACAGCACATTCCTACATTGATGTTTTAAACATCTTCTTGCTTCCCACTGTTGAAGAGCGATTCAGGGATGGCGATTGCATCTTTCAACACGATCGAGCACCTGTTCATAATGGACGGCCTGTGGCGGAGTGGTTACACGACAATAGCATCCCTGTAATGCACTGGCCCGCACAGAATCCTGACCTGAATCCTACAGAACACCTGTGGGATAATTTGGAACGCCGACGTCGTGCCAAGCCTCACCGACCGACATAGATACTTCTCCTCAGTGCAGCACTCCGTGCAGAATGGGCTGCAATTCCCCAAGAAACCTTCCAGCACCTGATTGAACGTATGCTTGCGAGGGTGGAAGCTTTTATCAAGGCTAAGGGTGGGCCAACACCACATTGAATTCCAGCATTACCGCTGGAGGGCGCCACGAACTTGTAAGTCATTTTGAGCCAGGTGTCCGGATACTTTTGATCACATAGTGTATGTATCTGGAGAGCTGTTTAGAAACTGTGCGTGACTCGGAAGGATGAAGTCCAAAAACCCCGTGGAAGAAAGGTGGACTTACTTTCTTAAGGAAACCGAAAACCCTGAACGCAAATGCCAACTACTAAAACATGCGAGCATTTGTTTTCTAATTCCGCACACAACGCCATTGTAGAAAGAGAATTTTCACTGATGTCGGACCAGAGGACTGATGAAAGAAACAGACTGCTGCCAGGGACTGTGGAATCAGTCGTATAGTTCCAGTTTGACAACAAGCTGACTTTCATGGAGTTTTATAAAAACGCAAAGAGAAAAAAGACTCACTGAAAAAGGTAAAAATCTTCCGAAAAATATGGTGTACCAACTACTTCTGCCGCAAGTTCCATGTAATCGTGTCCTAAATAAAAAGTAATTATATTAAATAAATTTTTTAATTCATTTCTACACCTCCATCTCAGAGTGTCCCGACGAGGTCCCAGCTAGACAAGGCAATCCTATACGTATGTGAAAATGTCCATGTGAACAAGGTGCTTTGTTAAATGTAAATGGTTTTATTGTCCACAGACCTCAGTATAATGAGCTGTATTTTATCCACCATAATGACAACATGGCATCAGGTACTAACTCACACTGGAATAAATTTTATAACAAAAATATTTTGAAGACTAAAAGATGACAGTTACAACTGTAGAAATTGGTTGTCAACAATAAAGACTGAAAGTTTTTTTCCGTTCTTGTCTTTCTCACGTACACGGTATCCAGGAAGAGCGACACAATAAAAAGAGTAAAACTGGACGTGTGAAGGGTTACCTTGGCAGAGATGACTCTGTTGTCGGGGTACTTGATTCGCTCTCCGGTAGCTGGGGCACCTCCAATCCACACGCTGCGGGTGTCCCCCACAGAGGACACGCGGTTACCCTGCGACAATACAAATACGGCTCACCTCACATACACTTAAACCACAAACAACATATTCACAATCTACTACATCATGAAAGTCCTTATAACGAAGTGTAAATTACACACTCGCCGCGCCTTTTAACGCCATTACGCTTTCAGCCTTTGTAGCATCTACAGCCTCTCAATAGCACCACTTAATTTTTTTCGCTTCTGAGTCAAGAAACACGACAAATTAAAGGATATAAAACACTCTCTTACTTTGTTTCTATATTACTATTAAATGAATAGCATGCGTCTTGCGTTTCAAAGAGTACATCGCTAATCGTAATCGTACAATGTTGATCTCATAGATTATCAGGAACTAAGATAACTCGCCAACTCTCAGGAAACGAGAAACAAAACTCTACAGAGGTATACGTATATCAGTGAAACGCGTGACACACATTTAATTCCTATACATCATAGACACATACCGTAGCGTCAAGTCAAACAACAATTCCTGTGTTGCCATATCGCACTCACTCAGTTCTACTACAGACGACAACGTTCAGAGAAGTTAAACATGCGTCTTACATAGATAATAATCTGGATTTTAGATACACAGACAATAACTGTTATTTTATTGAAACTCTCGGCTCGGTTTCGGCTTATTTCTACAATTATTCAAAATCACACCAATTACTTAAGATTCATACATCGTTTATGGAAACTAATACTACAGTAACATGTACAACATGTAATGCAGTAGAATCGCTGGAGAAAACAGGATAATGAGGGAGATATTCATTATTTCCGGTTTTCCCTTTGTCATTCTCCATTCGAAGGAACAGAAAGGGCTCTTTGAGACCCGGCCCATTTAAGAGTCGTTTTTCTTTCCACTTAATGTTCCAGTGTGCTGGGCGTGAGTCAGAGGATACACAATTGGGAATATTTGAGAGGGGGTTTCCAGTTCTAGCATCCGCCTGATAACCAAGGGAGAATTTGATCGGATGTTGGTAGCAATTTATTTCTGGGACAATTTTATCAATTTTTACCAGACAAAAATTAAAAATTAATCTCTCTCTCTCTCTCTCTCTCTCTCTCTCTCTCTCTGTGTGTGTGTGTGTGTGTATGTGTGTGCGCTATGGGAAGAGATAATGTTACACACGTTACTGTCGCTGCAGAACCGATGCTCTTAATGGCAAATGATCTGTGAAAATATAGTAGTGTATGCTTGCATGGCCAGTGGGCAATGGTAATTTGGATGCTGGATATAATTTCTGTAGTTGCCTCAACAAATGCGAAATCAGAACAGCAGAAACAGTTATCTCAAAATATCCCAGTTCGCAGAAATACAGCCAAAGACGTTAAATCGACAGTGCGAAGCCATACGTCTCTTTTCAGTTCGGGCCTGAGCGGCGAGAGAAATGCTCGAATTACGTTCGTGCTCAACAGTCACGCGCGAATCCATCGCTTCTGCCGCCTCGAGATGGCTGGGTGTTCTCATCATTTCATCATCATTCGTGAAAGTGGCGCCATCATCGCTTTTGTGTAACTGCATGGGGCGACGTATCTCACCTGCATGGGACGACGTATCTCATATCGCTTACTGATAACGGCACGGAAGTTTGGGGTCGGGCCCTACTGTTGTAGTAACAATACGTCTCTGTAATTTTATAACAAGTTTCCCAGAAAGAAAATCAGCACTTGTTGCCGGCAGACACAAAACGGGTATGAAGAAGTGTTCATCGAATTAGTTTTAGAACCTGTTCCCAAATACCGGCAACAATCTTGGTTGCTTAAATACAAACAGCTGAAAGTGCGTTGTGTGTTGGAACGTAGGCGTTTAAAGTCCTTTTCAGCTAGGTATACGAAACTTCATTTAGTTCGAGATTTTCGCAAATGCGCTTAGCCAGTAGGCTATATGCATACAGATTAACGTGAGGGTGATTTTAAAAGTATTTGTTTATCATTATGGTGAACCTCGACGTTTTGTGAGAGATAAAATGCCAAACTACGTCCCACAGTAATTACGCGTTAAAATTGCTTCAAAAAATGGTTCAAATGGCTCTGAGCACTATGGGACTCAACTGCTGTGGTCATAAGTCCCCTAGAACTTAGAACTACTTAAACCTAACTAACCTAAGGACAGCACACAACACCCCAGCCATCACGAGGCAGAGAAAATCCCTGACCCCGCCGGGAATCGAACCCGGGAACCCGGGCGTGGGAAGCGAGAACGCTACCGCACGACCACGAGATGCGGGCAAAATTGCTTCATAAACGCTTGGATGAGGTGGATCAGTATAATAGAAGAAGACAACTTCGCAACACTACTGTATTTGACTTCTCACTTTCTTTTCATGTATCCTTTTTTGTTCTCTATAGTCAACTCTTTGTTGCTTAAAGCTACACACCTTGTTGAACGGCCATCTCATGGTAATTAGTGAGATCTATCTTCCAATAATACTCCTGTCGTATTTCTGCAGTGTATCATGCACTATTCGTCATTTATCTTTCGCATTTTCTGATATTATTCGACATAGTTTTGTTGTTAAAATCATATAGTCTGTTTATTACCTATCGCACAGAGTCAGTTATAAGCTGACATAGTATTTCATCAAGATCTTTGTTTCGATCGTTTTATAGCGAAACGGAATCCATTTAATATTTATTTGGGACAGTGCGGACTTTGCTTTTTTTTTTTTTTTTTTTTCGGGTAAAAACTGGGCAGTTGGATTCAAACATAACGTACTTCTCTTGAAGACGGCTGACAAGAAGGACATTCCAAAAGTGCAGCCAAGCATGAGATCCTCGAGAAGAGCACAGTGTGGTACCGAATGATCGTCGGTTAAAAGAGTACGAAACAACTTATGTCATCGACGTACCAGAAAAAAGAATACGTTACGTTTTATACCTCTGTAAAAGAGTTATATCGCATTTGTTGAATGCTGACCAAAAGCTAATGCAAAAACGTGTTTTTCTCCAGCATTATGTTATCAACATGCCACCTTTGTGCAGTTCAAACGTCGTTATTAGCGCAACACGTTTCAGGTATTCCTTACATCTTCAGGCAATTGTGATACAGCATCAAGACGCTTCAAGTGTGGTATATTGATAATAAAATTGCCGGTAATAAACTGCTATCATGAATCATTGCTGAAAATTATGGCTGAAGGGTTGGTGGAAAAAAAGAATCGCAGAGGCACTCCTAGATATCAGTATACAGCATGTTTCAGGAGGAACGGTAAATATTTTAAGAGGTGGGAGTATATGCTAATTCGAATAAAACCTTCGATACAATATGTGTTCAGTTTTTACTGGTTACAGTTGTTAGAATGCAACCGAAACTAACTGGCAAGTAAAGGCAAACAATTAAGTTCGAAGTTGCTTTTCATAATTTTCGTCTCCAATTTTCGTCTTCAATATACTATCGCATTCTTTTGACAACAGTACTGTGTAGCTGTTCTGAAGTCGCCTTAGCTTCCTTTTACGATTGGAGCATTATTAATAATTCGAATGATGAGTTCATCTCTTGTGTTTATTTTGTCTTTGCAGATTCCACCCTTAGGGTATCCCCACTGACAAAAATCTTACGGAGTAAGGTGCGGGGATCTTGGTGGCCAAGAGACGTGACGGCCCGGCTCTTGAATCTGGTACTCTGTGGTTTGGGAATCGTCTATCGCATTCTCTACAAGCAGCAGCAGCGCTTCCGTTGTAAAATCCATGTACAAATACAGTATCGGCATACTAAGCATTTGCCGGCCGAAGTGGCCGTGTGGTTAAAGGCGCTACGGTCTGGAACCGCAAGACCGCTACGGTCGCAGGTTCGAATCCTGCCTCGGGCATGGATGTTTGTGATGTCCTTAGGTTAGTTAGGTTTAACTAGTTCTAAGTTCTAGGAGACTAATGACCTCAGCAGTTGAGTCCCATAGTGCTCAGAACCATTTGAACCATTTTACTAAGCATTTGTAAATATGTGCAGTATGCTTAAACGATACGTAGAATAAGACAGCAAATCACGATCATAACTTGAATTTCAAAACAAGAATGACAATCGATAAATAAACCCATAGCGAATGGAGTACCAATACCATGACCACGCGCTAAATGAAAACTTATCTGTATCTCTGGTTTAAAATGGCTCTGAGCACTATGGGACTTAACATCTATGGTCATCAGTCCCCTAGAACTTAGAACTACTTAAACCTAACTAACCTAAGGACAGCACACAACACCCAGTCATCACGAGGCAGAGAAAATCCCTGACCCCGCCGGGAATCGAACCCGGGAACCCGGGCGTGGGAAGCGAGAACGCTACCGCACGACCACGAGCTGCGGACTATCTGTATCTCTGGCGCCATTAAAAACTCGACGTATGATACACTATGTTCTAAAAAGTATCCGGACACCCCCAAAAACATACGGTTTTCATATTAGGTGTATAGTGCTGCCACCTACTTCCAGGTACTCCATATCAGCGACCTCAGTAGTCATTAGACATCGTGAGAGAGCAGAATGGGGTGCTCCGCGGAACTAGCCGACCGAAGTGGCCGTGCGGTTAAAGGCGCTGCAGTCTGGAACCGCAAGATCGCTACGGTCGCAGGTTCGAATCCTGCCTCGGGCATGGATGTGTGTGATGTCCTTAGGTTAGTTAGGTTTAAGTAGTTCTAAGTCTAGAGGACTGATGACCTCAGATGTTAAGTCCCATAGTGCTTAGAGCCATTTAGAGCTCCGCGGAACTCAGGGACTTCAAACGTTGTCGGGTGATTAGGTGTCATTTGCGTTATACGTCCGTACGCGTAATTTCCATACTCCTAAACATCCCTTAGGCCACTGTTTCCGATGTGATAGTGAAGTGGAAACGTGAAGGGACACGTACAGCACAAAAGTACAGGCCGATCTTGTGTTGACTGACAGAGACCGCTGACAGTTGAAGAGGGTCGTAATGTGTAATATGCAGACATCTTCCAGACCATCACTCAGGAATTCCAAACTGCATCAGGATCCAGTGCAAGTACTATGACAGTTAGGCGGGGGGTGAGAAAACATGGATTTCATGGTCGAGCGGCTGCTCATAAGCCACACGTCACGCCGGTAAGTGCCAAACGACGCCTCGCTTGGTGTCAGGAGCGTAAACATTGAACGACTGAACAGTGGAAAAACGTTGCGTGGAATGACGAATCACGGTACACAATGTGACGATTCGATGGCTAGGTGTGGGTATGGCGAATGCCCGGTAAACGTCATCTGCCAGCGTGTGTAGTGCCAACAGTAAAAATCCGAGGCGATGGTGTTATGGTGTGGTCGTGTTTTTCATGGAGATGGCTTGCACCACTTGTTTTCTTTTGCGTGGCACTATCACAGCACAGGCCTACATTGATGTTTTAAGCACCTTCTTGCTTCCCACTGTTGAAGAGCAATTCGGGGATGGCGATAGCATCTGTCAACACGATCGAGTACCCGTTCATAATGCACGGCCTGTGGCGGAGTGGTTGCACGACAATAACATCCCTGTAATGGAGTGGCCTGGCCCTCATCTCGTGGTCGTGCGGTAGCGTTCTCGCTTCCCACGCCCGGGTTCCCGGGTTCGATTCCCGGCGGGGTCAGGGATTTTCTCTGCCTCGTGATGACTGGGTGTTGTGTGATGTCCTTAGGTTAGTTAGGTTTAAGTAGTTCTAAGTTCTAGGGGACATGACCATAGATGTTAAGTCCCATAGTGCTCAGAGCCATTTGAACCATTTTTTGGACTGGCCTGCACCGAGTCCTGACTTGAATCCTATAGAACAACTTTGGAACACCGACTTCGTGCCAGGCCTCCACGACCGACATCGACACCTCTCCTCAGTGCAACACTCTGTAAAGAATGTGCTGCCATTCCCCAAGAAACCTTCCAGCACCTGATTGAAGGTATGCCTGCAAGAGTGGAACCTGTCAGCTAGGCTAAGGGTGGGTCAACACCATACTGAATTCCAGCATTACCGATAGAGGGCGCCACGGACTTGCAGGTGATTTTGAGCCAGGTGTCCGAGTACTTTTGATCACATTGTGTACATGGAACGTTTTATTCAATTTAGTCTATATCACCACCTCCTAAAATACACCGATGGAAAGAAATCGCAGTACCAAAAAATAACTAATGTAGAGTAATGAAATACGTTTGTTTAGGAAACATATTTAAGTGATTAACACAGCAAGAACACAGGTTAATGTAAGCGCGAGGTAAGCTATTGCAAAAGTGAAATGCTGGTACATTAATAATAACTGGTGTAACCGCCAGAATGTTGAATGTAAGCATGCAAACATGTTTGCCGCATGTTAGTTTGTGGGATGAAGTTCGATGCCTATTGCACTTGGTCGGACAATACTGGGACTGTTAATGCTGGTTGTAGATCACGATGGAGTTGTCGTACGATGATATCCCGCATGTGCTCGACTGGAGACAGATCTGGTGACTTAACAGACCAAGGCAACATGACGACTTCAGGCCATATGGTTTTTATATTTAATGAAAATCGATTTATATCTTACGTCAAATTTAGGATTGTCTTTTGTTCGGAATTATCTGTAACCAATAAGAATTTTGTCGAAGTTCGAAATATATATTTTTATTTCGGAGATCTGTTTGTTAATTTATGATGTTATTTGGACTCTTTTTGCCAAGTGTATGTAGATTTATATTTTCTCGAAGATGCTCATGGAGCTTCCATTTTGGGCTTTATGAAGAATGTAAAGACTATATCTTCTGCAGAGCGTTGATTTCCGCGAAAATGATGGACTATCATTACAGTGCGTTTTGCACAATCTGTAGCTGCAGAACAGCATATAAAGGATGATTTCGTATGGTTATTTGTTCCCACATCACGACAGGGACAAAACAATAACAACAGCAGAGATGGAAACCGTTAGCCTTACACCAAAATGCGTCAAGTTGATTTCTTCTGCCAGAGAGACTATGGCCAGCGTTTTCTGGGATGATAGAGGGATTCTTTTTACTCATTACTGCAAGTCTGGATAGAGAAATACAATTGAAAGAGTAATGCTTTGCTCAACCAGAAGGTTGGTTTTAACACCACAGCTAGCTAGGTATAGTCTTATTGGACAGGGTGTGCCCTTCTCTTCCTCCGACCTTGAATTAATTTATACAGGCAGCTGTAGGGGGACGTACAATTTAATATTGACTCTGCACCACGGACAACTCGGCATTTTCCTCATTAATAAGCATTTCCAGAGGAGACAGAAGTGCTAAGTGACAGACAAAAGTCACAGGACCAACAATGTTTTCAGATAATGTATACTTAATTGGGGGAGGGGTGGGGGATTTGCACCTTATATTTATATTAAAGCATGTTATACATTCCAAAGTCTCCTAAAATTCTTTATTCTGAAGAACACTAACAGTATTGTTTGACTTGTCGTAGCAGGTGAAAATTATGGATTTATTGTTTTCGATTTCGGCAAAAACGCCAGAACATGGGGTTCAGCTGTTCTTCAGAATACAGAACACCTCCACCCGATGTTCTGCGTTTGTGCTAAAATCGAGTACAATGAATCTCATAATTTTCACCTGCTGCGACAAGTAAAACAATATTGTGACTGTGTTTGTAACAAAAATAAAATGAGCGACTTTCATGAACTCTCTCTGCACATTGTCCATCAATGCAGCCTGTGCAAAATTCTTGACCATGTGTGTTTGTCAAGCATGCAGTTACGTTTGTAGCCACCTTAATACAGTTGAGGTACTAAAACACACGGAACGAACTTTATCGTAGAATTTACACGAATCACGTACGTAGCATAATACCCTGTCTTATACTGTAAATACGATGCGGCGACAGGAATGATGTCGACCCACAGATAACGCAATAGTGATAACTGCAATATGGGCGAGTCTCATCATTAGGCGGACCCGCACAGTAGGAATAATGCTAGGAAAGAAAGTCATATTGTTGGGAAATCGTACACCACTAACAGAGCTTCACAATAAAATAATATGATTTTTAATTAGTTGCACCGTGGTTCGGGATCTACATTAAACCGTAGATCCCTCTCTCTGTAACTGGCTGAGAAAATCAGTTCAGAGATCGGGGAAAGGCCACCTCCAATTAATTCAAACCGACCCAACAGGCCATCCTTTTGTCGGCTTGTGACGTCTAAGAACAGTTTTAAAAAATTAAGTACTGTATTGCACTAGATTCTGGGGATACCAGTTTTGGTTCGTCAACCTCTCCCTAATGAAATGGGAGCTCAAATCATCAACAGCAAATTTTTAATAAGTGCTGTCTCAACTACGCCTCTAAAATTGCTAATACGTCAGCCATCAACTAGAAAAACACCGTTTTTGAGATTTCTCTTCACTTGCGATTCAGTAATCACACCCATATTTCTCGTTATTTTCATTATTAGAAGCAAAGCAGACTTGTGCTTACGACAGAATATTCTCAGACCATTAGCACAAAATTTCGCGCGTTGCCACAATTAATATGGATGCACAGCAATACTGTACATCACTGCTGCTATTTTTCGACTTACGGGAGAGCCTGTACATCACTGCTGCTATTTTTCGAGTGACGGGAGAGTAAGCACAAGGCTAGTTTTCAGATAGCGGATTCCTCCGAAATAAAAGAGCGAAGGAAGAAAGGAACACAACAGTTTAACTTCCTGTCGAAATCGATGCCTTTGCCCGCATCTCGTGGTCGTGCGGTAGCGTTCTCGCTTCCCACGCCCGGGTTCGATTCCCGGCGGGGTCAGGGATTTTCTCTGCCTCGTGATGGCTGGGTGTTGTGTGCTGTCCTTAGGTTAGTTAGGTTTAAGTAGTTCTAAGTTCTAGGGGACTTATGACCACAGCAGTTGAGTCCCATAGTGCTCAGAGCCATTTGAACCATTCGATGCCTTTACAGGCAGAGCTCAAGCTCGATACACAAAAATATGGAGAAGGAATTCGGCTGTGATCTATTCAGAGGAACTATTCTGGCATTCTCCTCCAATAAGTTAGGGACACCAGTGCGTTTTTTTGTGTACTATGCCGTCTATGCTTGATGTTTTAGATGCGGCGCCTGACACATCGAAACGTCGGGCAAAAATGGCATAATACATGAAAAACGCACTTGAAAATGGGAATCATTTCCTGAAATGCGTCGTGCAAGAGATAAATAAAAAGAAGACCCACTACTTTCAACAAGTTCTGTGTCACACTGCAAGTTATTTCGTCCAGTAATTGGCAGTAGGTACCTGTCTAAACAAGTCGTGATGCGTGAGTTCTCGGAAACGGAGAAAATCGAATATAATGCAGCGATAAAGTTTTTTTTATAAAAGAAGATTTGATGCCAACCGAAAATCATTTGTGTTTCATAAATGTGTATGGTGACTTTTCTCCTTCAGTTTCCATGTTGAAGAAATGGGCTGTCAAGTTTAAACGAGGTTGTGAAAGTGTCCAAAATGATCCACTTAAAGAATGTTCGAGAATTGCAACCGTATTAGAAATAGTCAAAAAAGTGCACGACATGATCTTCGAATATCATGTCGTGCCCTTTTTTTGACAATCTTCGAATATCGGTATACCAAGTTTCCTGAAAATGCTAAAATTGTAGTGATTTCAAACATGGGTATTCGTAGAAATTTATCCGAGGGAAGGCAAAATTATAAAATTGCCACTTTTTTATGTAACTGAATCAGTGAGTTTGAAAACGCGTTGTGCCCTAAGCCCTATTTTGACAGAAAATATACTAAATTAATTGGTTAGCAAACTACTGATAATCATCTGTTTAATACTTTTAAGTTAGATTACCTTCATAGATGAATGGTATTCATATTTCAATAGCGTCTGCAATCTTTCGACATTAATTATGGATGCTACCTATTTTATTTAAGAGTCTGAAATAATCTCATCATTGATTAATCCAGGGTGATAAATGAGTTATGAAATACAGATATAAAATACTCAGAAAAATGAAATTCCAGCGGTGTTATGTCGACACTGAAATTAAGAAATGGTTCAAATGGCTCTGAGCACTATGCGACTTAACTTCTGAGGTCATCAGTCGCCTAGAACTTAGAACTAATTAAACCTAACTAACCTAAGGACATCATGCACATCCATGCCCGAGGCAGGATTCGAACCTGTGACCGTAGCGGTCACGCGGTTCCAGACTGAAGCGCCTAGAACCGCACGGCCACGCCGGCCGGCGTGAAATTAAAAATCTGGAACATAAAAACTCAGAACGACTGAAAAAAATCCTGTTGGACAGTAACAAAAATAATCAACAAAAATGTCGCTTTAATGTTTCACAAAGAGAAGAAACAGGGAATAAACCTTAAAAAAAACTCTTGTTAAACTTCAAATCTTTGTTTGCATACGAAACTTCACATCTGATCACGTTAACATATTATCTGTATTACTTCCATGCCTTCTGTTTTTAACGTTGACTGGCATAAATAAAGTCAGATAAAATGTATTTTGGAAGCTACGTGTTTGTTCCCTGGAAAAGGACTAAAAAAAAAGACCAGCATTGTACTGAATGAATGTGAGTAATTTCCCAAAAGTACCCTCAATTAGCACGTAGAACCGACTTTTAGCAGCTTAGGACAAAACCACTGCTTCACTTTGACATATTATTGTGAAGTCAGGCCAAGTAGATTGCAGACCTCTTAACTTCAGCACGGTATCTGGCGCTGTGTTACACCCTATAGAATTGAGAAAATCCCAATTCATGGGGATGACATCTCTTCTGCTTCAGGAAACGGTACCATCTTTTTCCCACTGATGTTCTTAGGTCAAATGTACATACCTACAGTGGCCGTGTTCTTCGAGGAGCACTACAGGAGCTCTGCCTTGTAAAACTGAATGTATATTCAGAAAGCGTTCACGGAGCTTCCTCGTCCACAGTAAACGATAACCTACTGTTGTTATTCCGTTGTGCAGTAAAGGGAGGTGGCGTCATAGTGGGAACTGGAGGAAGGATGACGGACGTTTATACTGCTGGGCCGTGTTTATGTTCTCCTGGGAATTGGCGTCGGAATCCGCGCGCCAGGGAATCAGCAGATCGATATGGGCGCAGAGAGGAGCTCGAGAACATAATTTCAGCATGGTTCTATGAAAGTTACGCAGCCATCTTGACTGCAGATCAGCGCCGAAATCGCCGCCGCGTCTAGGAAACGGTATAATGTTCCGGGAACAGAGAGACAACCGAAAAAATTCAGAATGTGTAATTATTGCTAAAGTCACAATGTTTTCCGTCTGGCTCAATAGAGTTAAACATGCAGTTCGGTAGAGTCGTTGTTAATCACTGCTAGGAATGTGTGAGAATTCTGAAATGAATAAAATGCTATACCCAGATTCCAGTGGTGGGTGGCGGTGAGGGGGGTGAGTGGGGGGGGGGGGGGAGACAAGTTACCCCCTCTTGCTGCTCCTTGCGGACGCCTATTATTTGAAATGAAAGTGTTCGCTACATTTTGCATGTTGAATAGCACATGAGTAAACTTTATGCAAGATGGCAGCCGGGCCTGCTCACGACGAACCAGAAACGAATTCGTACCACAATTTCCGAACAGTGTCTGGTTCGTTTTCGAAAAAACAAAAGCGATTATTCGCGTTGGTATGCGGCAATGGGTGAAACACAGACATACTACTATACTCCTGAATGAAAATGCCAATAGAAATAATGAACATGAGCCGGTTTTTCATCTCCAGAGAAGGTGAAGACGATGTCACCAGTGGGAAAGGCCATAACACCGGTATTTTAGGATGTGAAAGGAATTCTGCTAGCCAACTGTCTTCAAACGAATGAAACAATAAATGGGGAATATTATTTTAACCTTCTAACGGATGTGGATGCAAAAATTCAGAGAGTTGGTTTGCAGAAGAAAAATATTATCTTTCATCAAGATGATGCATCCGCTCACAAAGTTGTCTTGAGAATGTGCAGGATCTGCGCTATAAAGTGTTGGAACATCCGCCCTGTTCCCTTGGTGCGACTGTTCAGACTTCAGTCTCTTTCCAAAACTTAAAGTCTTCCTTGCTAGTAAACGTTTTTCGTCCACACAAGAGGCGATGCAGCTGCTGACGAGTATCTTGCAGCACTTCCACAGGAATATTACAGAGATGGAATAATGCCTTCTCAGTATCTGGCTGAAAACTTTTCAGATCATCCTCGTAATGTGAATCGTCCTCGTAATGTCGACACCAACAAAAACCTGTTGAAACATGGTGCGTTACTGAATATGTTACGTTTACTCCCGAATTTCTAACAGTCCGAGAGTATGCTGCTAAAAAGACCACCATATCGTCTTCAGCAAATAGTCGTATTTGGTAACTTAGTTTCTGAGAATGTAAATCACATATGTTTTGCAATTACCCCCGCAACAAAGGAATTAAGAATGCTGTTTATAACAGCATACGATGTAAGGACGAAACGATGCACGGAAAAGGTAATAACATGTTGTAAACATAAGCATAACAACTAGTTACTCTGAAAATTGAGATAGATATAGAATAAGAAATAAAGCATTTCTGTCGTCCACAAAATAAGATTACAGAAAACGCGTGCATCAAAGAATAGCCTAAACAAAAATCCAGCAAACATCGATTTTGTTTTTCTCTTGATATCAACTGTTGCCGAACATTGCGCTAGAATCGAATATTTTTAAAATTTTTTAAACAGATTGTGAAAACGACTTTGTTTAGTTGAGGAACCAAACCTTTCACAATAGGCATCACTACGGAGGCTTGGTGTCCGTAGTCTCATATGGGCAATTGTATCATGTCGTTTAGTGTGGTGGGAGTGTATAAAATGTTATACGAGGTTGAAAACCGGTGTCGCAACATAACCTATGCCTCTTGAGTTACAGCAAGGGAACAACTGAGCTTAAGGTTCCAACCTGACTAACAGACTGGCATTTAAAATGACAAATGCCTTGCCTGCTTGAAACGCTGCGACCAAGTCTGGAATTTAATCCAGAATACTGACGTACTATCCGGTGATTAGGAACTTTACATCACCACTTCTTTCCCTCTCGATGGTCGAATACTAGCAACGGAACTTTCCTTGATCATCAAGTTCCGAACGGCTACGATTAGTTCTTGCGTCATCTCACTAATGTGCGTTAGCGATCTCGGATACGGAGGCGAGTGATTTGCATTTTACGTTCAATCACTGAAGTCATGTGCACACTACAACTATTCATGATGTACCTGCCAGAGGGAAGCTAAAGAGGCGCAGACGGAGGTCCTATTCCACTCCCTTGACTTGCCGTCTGAGAATGCTAAAAATAAACGGGTTCGACAAAATATAAAGTGGCTAGAGTTGATAATTCGTGAAGAGACGAACATTTGGAAAAACCATTGTAGAAATGAGGTATGCTTAAATGTTCTAGACAAGTTATATTAGCAGTAGTACGAGAAGCACGCAGAAGACTTGTGGGAATACATTTCCGCCAATTATTCTCTTCAATGCCCAAACCTGTTTCGGCACACTCGAGCCATCATCGACCTATTCAAAAGACAGGAGACTCAAAAGAAATGTTTAATAAATATAAGCTTCACATATTTGTGGGTGTACATCCAGATAAGAAAGGCGGGGGTGTAGTGTGATCGAGTGTCTTCAAAACTGTTTATCGAATCAACATTAAAAAAAGAAAATTACGTTTTAAGTTCAGACTATAGCACTGCAACGATACAGTCTAGAAACGGATACAAAAATAATTAGAGGCATTGTGTGCTGTACGTGTGGTAGTTGCTGGCGTACTGAGGAATACGTGGCCACCGTATGAAACTAACGCCACTCAAAAAAGGAAGATTTGCGACGGTGTTTCCCATAAACGGTGAATAATCTATTTACCTTTATCCAGGGCTGTGGGTGTTTCTTCTTGCTTTTCTTCCTCCAGGCTCTAGCTTGAAACATGATGCGAGGTGAGCCTCTGCAGTCAGGGACATCCCTATCGTCCTCAAAACTTACGCAGACATGCTTTTGCGTAGATAAGATTTGCAAGTACAGTGAAGTTTATTATGAGATGCATTTTGCAGTACATAATGAAATTTTGTTGCTTTCAAGCTTTGAACACAGTCCAGCTACACATTCACTGATCTCGAAACGCCAGAAGATACTGCAGCTTAACTGATGACTACTGTTTCCAGTCAACACTTTGTGAATTCCTAGATTTGCGACGTGCGGTTGATTCTGTTGCACATCCTACAAACTGTATAGCTAATGTCGACCAAGTCTGGCCCTCGTATAATTAGCAAAAACTTTTGTGACACAAATCCACAAGATATCTGACGACCACTGTACAACAGACAGATGAAGTGCACTTGAATTCCAAACTGGCACCTCGCAGCCACTGTCTCGAACTGAATTTTTTTGGAGTTCACACGGGAAACAATGCACCGATAACTTCTCCGCTTCGCAGCACCAATACTCGATTAATGAAACTGCAGGATATGACGTCCAAACACTTTGATACTTAACGATTGCGTGTAAAAGAGCGATTATGACACTCAAAGCCACTTTCTGGCAAACGGACTCGCCAACGCCACTCAGGGCACTGACAGAGCCAAGAAAGTCGACTCGGCTGAACGTCAATACCAACAGGCAATTATCACCTGTTGCGTCCTCCTGGAGGCTGTTAAACCAATCAACAGCGCGGTAATGAATGTCGTGAGAGGAGGAGCCAGGGGCAGGCGGGGGGGGGGGGGGGGGAGGGGGGTTCGTACGTACTTTATATTCAGTTAAGGAAGGGGGGTACTTTTCAAATAATTAGATCGTCACGTTGCATCGCGCCGAATGAGAACTTATTGTAGACGAATCTGTTACTCAAACTGAACTTAGCAGCACACAGTTGCTATGCACTTACTGTTGTGAGTATGTTTCACAAATGTGTTGCGGGCTAGGGATTTAATTTTTTTGGATATTCGTTTCATCCCGTAACTGATATGTCAAAAGACAACAGTTTTCAACTGTTGATGGAGTAAAATATAAAATCGAGAGTCAGAGACTAGATTGCCACTTTCTAGAAGAGAAGACTATTTGAGTTTAAAGTTCTGTCTATGCAGAGTTCATTAGCAGCATAGTGTGAAATCGAAATGGACAGGGCCAACGGCCTTGCCTCGTTGAACACAACGGTTCTCGTCAGATCATCGAAGTTAAGGAACGTCGGGCGTGGTCAGCACTTGGATGGTTAAGGAACGTCGGGTGTGGTCAGTGCTTGCATAGATAACCGCCTGGGTACGCCGCCACTTGCTGTTGGCTACTTTCCCCTTGGCATTACGGCAAAGGGCGACAGGGGTGGTGGTGTAAAGTTCCTGATCACCAGACTTTGTACCAATTTCTGGGATTAAATTCCAGTCCTCTCGGCAGTGTCTCGCGAAGCGATGGCGTGTGACACTACTGACAGTGATCCGTTCGTCGGATGAGGACGTTAAGCTCGGCGACCTCTTCGTGATGTTCTAGAGAAGTGGGCTACGTGTCTGCAGCGGGTTTCACCTTCTCCACTGTCTCATCATCAACACACAACACAAACATGACACCACACTACACGCGTGCAAATTACAGTCACCTACTCTGTCCGATACACTTACACACACAAATATACTTCACGAAGAAAAGATGCCATTGTCTGTGAAGGACAAAAAAGGCTCTCCAATAAGGCGTCTGAACCTGTCCTTCAGGCGCTCCCAGCCAACAACGCCATAGTACCTTACCTTTTAACTGCACAAAAGTAGGGTAGGCTTTTTCGGAGTAAACATCCTGGGATTCGCCCGATGAAATTTAGGGAAACCGCTGATCCAAGTCCTGTTCCTCAGAAGGACCACTGTTCAACCACACATTTTGTTAACATTCAAGAAATCGTGCCGCGACACGTTGGTAGCCCAGCATTCTGATTATACTGACCTCTTATTCAAAAGCCGTTCTGGAGCACTATTAAGGAAAGCGTCAGCAGGCAAAGTACATGACAATACGTCAAAGGAGCCAACTAAGATTAGACAAACACGAAATCGTAGCTAGAAATAGCGTCATAGCTAGTATTTGTATTTCCTAACATCAAAAACACAGTTGACTTGATGCAGCGTCACGTACTGGCAGTTGAAAATGTTTTAAGAATCAGTTGTCAAGAAATGCATGGTCAGTATCAAATGGTTCAAATGGCTGTAAGCACTATGGGACTTAACATCTGAGGTCATTAGTCCCCTATACTTAGAACTACTTAAACCTAACTAACCTAAGGACATCACACACATCCATGCCCGAGGCAGGATTCGAACCTGCGACCGTAGCAGCAGCGCGGTTCCGGACTGAAGCTCCTAGAACCGCTCGGTCACAGCGGCCGGCGGTCAGTATCATGACAGTAACATCTACAACAGTGCATCATTTTAGTAACGTGGTTTTTTGGAACTTGAATATGAAAGATCTTTATGCCCGGATGAGTCTGTTTCGAGTTCTTCTGTCGATGATCTAACGTTTCGTTTGGTTGGTATTGTAAAAGAACTCTCCTCCATTGCTCGTGCAATGGAGGATAACTCTATGAACTTCATATATCCATAAATCTATTAGTTTATTTTATTCCACTCGTAGAGAATTTAATCTCTGTTTCAACGAGCAAGGTCGTAGAACATCTCAAGGCACATCGGGAACTTTTTAAAATAAAAAATCAGAACAGTCAGTTGTTGAACTACGTTAATTCAGAATGAAAATAAGAAATAACATTATTATAAAAAGAATGTATGAGAATCTACACTATCGGGTCAGTAGTATGTGGAGACTATTAATGGACTTTAATATGAGGTGTGTCCACTCTCCCTTTTTACGACAGTTTGAGTGACTTAAGGCCAGTGAAGTAATGGCACTCCGTTCTTGCCGGCCGCTGTGGCCGAGCGGTTCTAGGCGCTTCAGTCCGGAACCGCGCGACTGCTACAGTGGCAGGTTCGAACCCTGCCTCGGGCAATGATGCTTTTGATGTCCTTAGGTTAGTTAGGTTTAAATAGTTCTAAGTTCTAGGGGACTGATGACCTCAGATGTTAAGTCCCATAGTGCTCAGAGACAGTTGAACCAGTCTCTAAAATGCCAGTCTAAGGCGCTGCAGTCACAGACTGTGCGGCTGGTCCTGGCGGAGGTTCGAGTCCTCCCTCGGGCATGGGTGTGTGTGTTTGTCCTTAGGATAATTTAGGTTAAGTAGTGTGTAAGCTTAGGGACTGATGGCCTTAGCAGTTAAGTCCTATAAGATTTCACACACATTCTAGTCTTCTAATATGCCCATCTATTGCATCACATCACACTTTTCAGTTTCGAGCTTATGGTGTGCACCTAAAAATATATAGAAAGTAGTGTCTCCTGCCAAGTGTAAGGTGCATGCTAAGAGATTTCGCCTGATTTCATGCAGCCCACGTAACGCAAGTGTCATGCGTCTCCTCCTTCGACACAGTTGTCGGTCGCGCACTGCCGGCGCAATCAAGACGCTTCCGAATCGTTTTCGATGCGAAGTGTTTGATCTCTCAACACACGGCCCGGACTTGGCTACCTCTGATTTTTATCTTTTCGTTCACAAGAACCACTGGCTACGAGGACAGCGTTTTGACAGACTACGAGCTTCAGACAAGCGTAGGGAATAGGCGGAAATCATAGGTGGTTGCCTTCCATCACGAGGCTATTGAAAAGTTGGTACCACGCTACGACAAAAATCTATGTGGGAATGCGACTATGTAGAGAAGTAGCTGGAAGGTGTAGCTAAATGCTGCAAATAAAATATTTGCAACATTGGTTTCCATTTCGCGACCGATCAGAGGTTGTAAAAAAATAGACCTCGTACATTTCAATAATGAGAGAAGAACCGGAAAGTGTCGATAATGGCCTGTCACGAAGAGGAACTATATTGTTCACCTGGAACTATTTCGGAAAGCCCAAACAAACCTGAATTCTCTTTACAGACACAGTTTTTCCTACGTTGCATAAACTTAGTGAAATGTTCTTGCTTTAACAATGAATGTAGACAACGATTGATTTGGAGAAAGAGAAGTCACGACAACACTTTGCGATATCCACTGGTATTACTAACGGCACGTGCAGTGCGGAGGCTCCAACCACATAGGAACGGTTTGCAAGTTTGGAGGTCCCCGCGTCACTCACCTTGTGTGGGAGCACTTGCGAAAGCACACAACAGCAGAGGGGCTCGCTAAGTGGGAGGCAGGAAGCGATGCGCCGGATTTAGCGGGCGTGAGGGCGAACGAGTCAGTGCCCATCTGGTATAAATGGTTCAAATGGCTCTGAGCACTATGAGACTCAACTGCTGTGGTCATAAGTCTCCTAGAACTTAGAACTACTTAAACCTAACTAACCTAAGGACATCACACACATCCATGCCCGAGGCAGGATTCGAACCTGCGACCGTAGCGGTCGCACGGTTCCGAACTGCGCGCCTAGAACCGCGAGACCACCGCGGCCGACCTGGTATAAATACCTATTCGCGTCCACCGGACTACCAAAATCCAGAGGAAGATATTGCAGGAGAGGCTCTGTGCGTCACGGACAAATTGACTGTTATTATATCGAGATCGCACGTTCCAAGAAAGAGTCTGGCGGCATATTATCACAATCTTACAGATACAGTGGCGACACTCCCGCCCATTTTTGCTACACACTGTGACAGAAGAACTGCAAGCGGACAGTAAGATACACTGTCTAATGCGAGATCCGATGACGGTGAATAGCGCCGTTTACATTGATATGTAACTTGGTTTGTTCATAAGGGAGTGTATGTAGCGCAATAAATTGCAGCTATAACAAAAAAGGCGCTAAATTACTTGTTTGATTATCTCCCTTATGACCGACAGAGGTGTGGAACAGAACATCCACATAAGTACTAAAAGAAATCCGCTAAATTTCGCCTACGTGATAACTCACACAATTCTAAAGGCTGTAGATTCAACTAAGTACTTAGGTATTACAATGACGAATAACTTAAATTGGAAAGATCACATAGATAATGTTACGGGTAACGCAATAAAAGACTGCGATTTATTGTGAGAAAACTTAGAAAGTGCAACAGATCTACTAAAGAGACAGCTTACACCACGCTTGTCCGCCCTCTTCTGGAGTATTGTTGTGCGGTGTGACACCCACATCAGATAGGACTGACGGTGAACATTGAATAAGTTCAAAGAAGGCAGCTCGCTTTGTACTATCACGAAATAGGGGAGAGAGTGCCTGGCACATGATACGTGAACTGGCTTGGCAATCTTTAAAACAAAGGCCTTTTTCGTTGCGGCAGGACCTTCTCGTGAAATTTCGCTCACTAACCTTCTCCTCAGGGTATGAATATATTCTGTTGGCCCTCATCTACGGAGACATGATCACCATCATAATATAAGAGAAATCAGAGCTCGCACAGGAAGATTTAAGTGCTCGTTTTTCCTGCGTGCCGGTCGAGAGTGGAACCCTCTGCCTGGCACTTAATTGTGAATTGCAGAATACTCATGTAGATGTAGATTGCAGCACTGTTTAGTTACGCTTTTCTTGTAACCTACAGACATTTACTCAAGTATAATGTTCCGTTGAAGAATAAGAAACAGAGAGTAAACAGCCGACATTGTATTTCTACACAATAACGCAAAGTTTCGTTCTCCATATTTCGAGATAAATCAGTTAATGAATGCGCATAATAGGAAACTGGTATCCAATGCGGTATTTAAGTTATTTAACGTACCAGATAAACCACCATGGCTGTAGCTGAAGAGAAAATTACCGTACAAATGTGACAAAAAAACGACAAAAAAAAACTGTTTTCCAATTCAAAAGAAAAAATTTCCGCAATTGTTGCTGCTTCAGACCCACAAATGTCAGAACTTTTCTACACAATCGGCATTTGGAAAAGAAGTAATTATATTACACAAATAGGCCTATTTGTGAATCGGAAAGTCGACTGAAGTGTAGCAATAAGTAAATCTTTAGACTTCATACAAAATTGTTGCGTCATATGAACAGCAAGAAAAATATTTGTGTCTTATTCATTCCTTTCAGTGCAGTTATATGCAGTTTCGAGAGAATTTCTTCACGAACACATTGTAGCTTATGTAATTTCATTTATGAGTTTTGGCGCTGTTTGCATTTATTTTACAGTTACTCATGTCTTTTTATATTTTACTGACACTTGACATGCAAAAATATAATAACTATTTGAAAATTAATTAGAAAGAGAATTATAAACAAACATTAATCTTACGGCAAATTTGACGGTAAGGCTTCCTTGTTGTTGTATTACCGAGCGAAGTAGTGCGGTGGTTACCGTACAGGTGTCGCATCGGCTGGTTGGCGGTTCAAGTCCCCGTCTGGTCACCTCGATCACGGTTTTCCATGGTTTTCCTAAGTCGCTTAAGGCGAGGACACTACTAACCTCCTTCATATCCTTCCTAATCTTCCTTCCTTCCATTCTTTCCTCACTCAGGCTCCTCAAAAATGAGGGCGTCAGTCTGTGACGTTACGCAATCTGTCCTGCTGCAGGACCAGAAGGGTGGCCTAAGCCACAGGCGTCAGTCTGTCGGCATTTGTTAGGCCCACCAGGAAGACAACTACAACTGCATCCGACCTCAGTAGCTCTCCTTCAGAGGTAACTGTCCGGTCCGACATTTCGTAATTGTGGCTTATAATTTTTTATACAGGAAAATATACCGAAAGGAAAACCTTGTCAAAGTTTTAACTTCTAAGTGCTAAGACGCAGTGCGAGTATTAAAAAAATAATGACGAGATTTGTTCAAATTCGTAGCTCGCCAGGCACCTGGATAAATGTATACTCCTGTCGTAGCCTTAGCAGACAGCCCGTGCGTAACACAACGGGCATGTATCCTTGGTTGAAGGCGCTTCGGTAAACAGACAACACGACACAACGCGATAGAAATTTGTAAAGCGAATTTTAGTTGCCGTTGATAGTTTCTCTGACACAGTTGTTTACGTTATTAATCGCTCGGATTTGAAACTACTATAATATCCACAATTATCAGCAGCTGTCTTTGCGGTCTGAGGAAGTGTTAGCAAGGAGATAAAACTGAACTAATTTTCATTGTCAATTCTTCGTGTATGCTTGTTAATAGCATCTGGTGTTGTATAGGGTGCAATGTTTTATAGTCGTGTGGAATCCAGTTAACCTTTTCAACCTTGCAAAGATGAAATATGAAGAACTCACACTCCGTCTGCAGGCCACGAGTGGACTACCGGGACCATCCGACCGCCGTGTCATCCTCAGGGAGGATGCGGGTAGGAGGGGCGTGTGGTCAGCACACCGCTCTCCCGGTCGTTATGATGGTTTTCTTGACCGAAGCCGCTACTATTCGGTCGAGTAGCTCCTCAACTGCCATCACGAGGCTGAGTGCACCCCGAAAAATGGCAACAGCGCATGACGGCCGCGGTACGCAATCGAAATCGCCTACTTCTCTTTAAGACCTACATACGTTTTATTTATTAGTTAATTTCTTCGTCATTCATTCGAATGATGTCGACATTTCTTTAGAAATTGTGCAAACATTAGAGGAAACGAAAAATACGTGAAATGTGATTCGAACTTTAATTGTTGTGCTAATTAAAGTACAGAACGAAAACAGTAGACTTGTACCTTCCAAGTTCACAGAACAAATGTACAGTAATAGCTTTCAATGAGAAAGAAAAGGCTACAAATCTTTAGTTAAAAGAAGGACGGAGAAAACGCTTATACAGAAGCAGTGCACAAAGCCGGTTTCATTTGTAAAATCTGAACCTGAATAGTATAAATAGATGAAAGTTTACACGAAGCACGAAATATGCGCCGAATGAAAACTCGCAAAAGTGTGAAAGAAAACCTATTCGAAAGATTTGGAACTGCTCGTGAGAGTCAATGCATCATTACAGAGGGAGATTTACGAGTCTGGACGCTCTGGTATGCATGTGAGATGAACATTACGATTCAGGAAATTATACGGAAAAGAAAGTTACAAGATTACGAAGCTTACCTCAAGTAAATGTGTAGAGGAGATATCATTAATAGGTAATACTATAGAGAACTTCGTAGCTGACGAGAAGACAAAGTTTCCTGTTATCCCCTACATGCTGCGCAGAAAGCCAGTCAGTCAGGTTTCGTGCAAACCGCACTTTATCATTTAGAGCGAAAAAAAGACAAGAGTTGCTTGTGCATTCGATGAATGCTGTGACACATTCGTATACAACAATGTCAGTCATAAGTAACAGTGGATTACTGATTCCGCTGCTTTATACAGGGTGATTCAAAAAGAATACCACAACTTTAGGAATTTAAAACTCTGCAACGACAAAAGGCAGAGCTAAGCACTATCTGTCGGCGAATTAAGGGAGCTATAAAGTTTCATTTAGTTGTACATTTGTTCGCTTGAGGCGCTGTTGACTAGGCGTCAGCGTCAGTTGATGCTAAGATGGCGACCGCTCAACAGAAAGCTTTTTATGTTATTGAGTACGGCAGAAGTGAATCGACGACAGTTGTTCAGCGTGCATTTCGAACGAAGTATGGTGTTAAACCTCCTGATAGGTGGTGTATTAAACGTTGGTATAAACAGTTTACAGAGAATGGGTGTTTGTGCAAAGGGAAAAGTTCTGGACGGCCGAGAACGAGTGATGAAAATGTAGCACGCATCCAGCAAGCATTTGTTCGCAGCCCAGGAAAATCGACTCGCAGAGCTAGCAGAGAGCTGCAAATTCCACAATCAACTGTATGGAGAGTCCTACGAAAAAGGTTAGTTATGAAACCTTATCGTCTGAAATTGGTTCAAGCACTGTCTGCAGCTGATAAGATTAAAAGAATCGATTTCTGTGATTTTATCCTTGCTCAAATGGAAACAGATGAATCTTTCGTTTCAAAGATTGTGTTTAGTGATGAAGCAACTTTCCACACTAACGGGAAAGTCAACCGTCACAATGTCTGTATATGGGGCACTGAGAATCCGCGGGAAACAACTCAGTATGAACGTGACTCGCCTAAGGTGAACGTTTTCTGTGCCATTTCAGCCAGTAAAGTTTTTGGTCCCTTTTTCTTCGAAGGTGCTACTGTAACTGGACTACAGTATCTGGAGATGTTAGAGAATTGGCTGTTCCCTCAGCTCGAACAAGAAGCACAACAATTCATATTTCAGCAGGATGGAGCACCACCACATTGGCACTTATCTGTCCGTAACTACCTGAACGTCAACTACCCGAGGCGATGGATCGGCCGCCAGGCAGCCCGTGACAGAGCACTTCATCACTGGCCTCCAAGAAGCCCTGATCTTACCCCCTGCGATTTTTTCTTATTGGGGTATGTTAAGGATATGGTGTTTCGGCCACCTCTCCCAGCCACCATTGATGATTTGAAACGAGAAATAACAGCAGCTATCCAAACTGTTACGCCTGATATGCTACAGAGAGTGTGGAACGAGTTGGAGTATCGGGTTGATATTGCTTGAGTGTCTGGAGGGGGCCATATTGAACATCTCTGAACTTGTTTTTGAGTGAAAAAAACCTTTTTAAATACTCTTTGTAATGATGTATAACAGAAGGTTATATTATGTTTCTTTCATTAAATACACATTTTTAAAGTTGTGGTATTCTTTTTGAATCACCCTGTATTTGTCTTCACGAACACAAGGCAAATTAGGGCCATAAATTGAAAAAATGGCAGTTTACTTGCAAAAATCTTGCAGTCGACGTAGCAGAATCTGCAAAAATAATTTTCAGTGTTACATCCGAAACGTCTTGCTACCATTTGCAGAAAATAATTCATTGCTTTTGATGGACTCTTGGTCTTGACTTAACGACACCTCTGTCTTTAGAAGGACTACGAAAAGATTGCTAATATAATTCAGGTTCCAGCTGGAACTAATAGTGTGATGGAACCTCACGATAAAAAGTTTTCAACGGCCTATAGCATTTTTTAGAAAAATATCGTGTAATATAATTTCCGTTAGCTCTTCGTCATTCGAGGTTTATCGGAAGAACGGTATTGTAAAATTTGAGTCATTTCTGCACTGTCAGTTTGGATGACCACATTTTACGGATTTCATCAAGTATGCCTGGTAAACTGCACAATATGCAGAACAACAGCCACAATCGTTTAGTCCATTCCAGTTCTATCTAAATAAAACTAGTAACTACTGTTAAGTGCCTGAATGTATTAATTTCCTTTTATCAGACGTGCCTGGTATAAGGATAATTTTTGTTTTCGTCATCCAGTACACACTTTGCATTTTTGTGACGATTAGTGGGAATAAACAAAGAATTGTTTCAGAGTACATTATTCAAAACTTATCATAAGAACTGTGCTACAGGAATTGTTGTAGAATACTTCAAGTCAACAAATTGAAGTCTCGACTTATGAGAGTCATATTTAATGGAATATCATGCACTGCCTTGATTTTCCTTCTTCTGCTAGTCACTTGTGTAGCAATTACATCTGCAAGAGTTTAGCAGTCGAAATGAACTGCAAATTATTTTAAAAATGTAATGATTTGAGACTTTTTGGTATGGTTTAAGTACTTAAAATTCACGTGTGTGCGCTTTCGACTTCGTGCTACACGACGCTACATCCTCTTGTCACAGCTGCATCTGCTTACTTGCCAACTCGCGCGCTAGGCAGGAAGGGCTGTACAAATCGATGTTATAAGCCGCTCTTCGTGCGGTAAAAATGAGTAATTAAAACATTTTTTAAAAAATCTTTGCAGTCCGCCTTAGCAGATAAAATTTCGGAAGTGCATTTCTTTTCGCTATTCTTTCTCTGTGAAAAATCTTACGGTAGATTTCGGCATGTTGGATTGGACCATTTCCTTGTTAGACCCAGCGGAATCTAAATTTAACAGTTCTGTTGGCAATTCATGCCGTTGTTTAATTGACAAAGAACAGCTGGTATTCCCTTTGTACACGGTTTGCAACTAAAATTAAGACCTTATGAAGACGATATGCAAGATTAGATGGGTAGATCACATAACTAATGAGGAGGTATTGAATAGAATTGTGGAGAAGAGGAGTTTGTGGCACAACTTGACAAGAAGAAGGGACCGGTTGGTAGGACATGTTCTGAGGCATCAAGGGATCACAAATTTAGTATTGGAGGGCAGCGTGGAGGGCAAAAATCGTAGAGGGAGACCAAGAGATGAATACACTAAGCAGATTCAGAAGGATGTAGGTTGCAGTAGGTACTGGTAGATGAAGAAGCTTGCACAGGATAGGGTAGCATATAGAGCTGCATCAAACCAGTCTCAGGACTGAAGACCACAACAACAACAACAACAACAACAACAATAACATGCAACGAACATCAAATTGGTATGACGTATAATACTTGCTTGCACACACACACACACACACACACACACACACACACACACACACACACACAGCCTTTCAGATCAACTGTGAAAAGCAGGTAGGAGTAATTCCATCTACATTCTTTTTATAAGGAAAGATTATACCGTAAGCTTCTTATTCAGAAATCGCTTTTCGATGTAGTTTGTTTGTATAGGGATCGTGATACGCCTCGTGTAAGAAGGTGGAATTTCTAGCAGCACGTTTCGGAATTAGGGAGTGGTACGATCGTGGCCGGTGGTTTATCGTTGAGTGACACTGCTGCTCGCGTAGGACGGCATTCCACGACTGTAACGCGAATATTGAAATGATGTGCTCAGTAGGGCCATACTCACTGCCATGCAGGATCTCAGTGGCTCCACGCGACTAGCACCTGAAAGGACAGACATACTGTTCCTATAGCGTGCATTCTCTATCGTCACACACATGCAGTAGCTGACATGATGTTATGGGATGCCACCGGGCACACAGCACGATCAGCTCCTGTTCTCATAGCCGCTAAATTGGACAGCAGTCGTTAAATTTCAGAGGTTTTATCGCCACTGACTGTTCCGCCGTTGAGCTCTCCATTGTGCTCTCCTACAATAAGATAACGCAAGACCACATGTTGCCCACGCCGGCATGACCTTCCTCGATATACAGGGTGTTCGATGTTGCCTTGGATAACATGTTATGCAGATATCTCACCTTCTGAAAACAATTGTACGTGGTTTGCCGAGAGATTCTCTCACCATCACTTATCGCCATTCCAGCTGATGGCACAGGTTTGAAGCAGCCTGGACTGACGTACCCCTATCTGTCATCCAAGCACAGTGTGATTCGGTGCCCTAAGTTAGGACCGTTGTTACTGCCAGAGGTGGCAGTTCTGTTTAGTAAATTTCGCACCCCGTACACCCCTAAATCACCCACAGTTTTAATCATGTGTTCTTCATACTATACCGTACACGCACCATATCAAAGCTTCGTTATTTTCCATCCCTTCTGGTGTTGCAGTTTTAATAGACACCAGTGTACACTAGCAGTCGACATCTAAACTTGTCCTCAAATTCTATTAACCTAAGCTTCGAGCGGAATACGAGTGCGTCAGGGTAACTGCACCCCTAGAGAAAATCTGAAAACTGTCGTTAGAGTTTAGCTGCGCAAAATGTTTTCTGGATGACCGTGTATATTTCTAGGAGACATCTGCGGTGGTCACCCAAAGGAGGATGCCGCCTCCCACTGCCGGCGCACTGTAGCTGCCAAGGCCAGGGTCCTGCCTTGCAAGGCCAGCAAACGAGTGCAGGAACGCCTCGCGGCGCCGTCCTTGGCGATAATTGTTGTCGCAGCTTGAATGACGCACGGCTGCAGCGTATCCTTTCACTGCACCAGCAACAGCTACCTAGCATCGAGTTTCATGTGTTTTCTACATTGTGCGCTCCCACGTCTCAGAGCACTCAAATTATTTCAAACTTCGCAAATATGCCTCTCATCGAAATACATCCCGACGATTCTATTGCTTCAGCTGACCGCCCATCGTCATACAAGCACGCTTACGGCTCTTCAAGTCTTATCAGCTATACGTGGTCGTCGCGTCCGTCTCCAGTAGACAGCTTCCAAGAAGAACCACTTAAGCGCCCAGTTTGGGAACTCTTCAGACCGCATCATTAATACTGTCGTGCCGCAAGGATCTGTGCTAGGGCCCATTATCTAAAATCTTATCAAAAGCCGACGTGTCAGTCGCCAGCCGCGCGCACCACTAAATGTGTGTAACGACACTGTGGTCTTCAGACGCAGCACTGGCCGACACTCCAGAGACACGGTTGATCGCGTAACTACGTTGGTTCTGTGGTGACCCTTGGCTTTCAACGTAGAGAAAAGACAAGACATTATCACCTGCCATTACAACACCTCGATTAAGATACAACACGCCTACGTTTATGGGAACCCAGTGCGATAGATCAGTCTCCTGTGTTATCTCGATGTCACGTTGGACATTCAGTTTACACGATGCCAGCACGTCCAGGAACTGTGGGGAAAAGCGGAGGTTCACCTCAAGCGTTTACATACGCTGGAACCCATTTTCAACGTTTACGTGACACTTCGCTGTCATCCTGCTCAAATAGTACACCGACTTGATCTGGAGTATGCCGCCGTAGTGAAGGGGAATTCAGCGGAGCCACAGATCCAGCTACTACAGCGTGTCCGGCAAGATCTGCTGCCACAATAATCAGCACGTCATGAATGAAAGAATTAAGGAGACCATCAATAAAAGACAATCAAATGCAGCACGAAAATCACGGACTGATCAAAATAGAAGAAAAACCCGGAAGACTGTAGATTCAATACAATCGGGGCATACGGAAGAAGACTCTGCAAGGATTTCATTCTGCGCTACACTCTGGTGATACGCCGCATTAAATCGTCTTCGCCGCCGTGTGTTCTGCCCGCATTATGTCGCATCCCTCTTAATAAGGATGACTTCGAGTCCCTCAACCGGCTCTGACCCTTGCGAAGGTTGTTGCATCGTGCTTGCTTTCAGACATTTCACGATGTACGCGCCAACAGCCATCCGTCCGATGGAACATAAAACATGATTCTTCTAAAAACGCTGTCACCACACAGTGGTTGCACAGTTGCGACATTGGTGTGCAAACTCCAGCCATCGTTGCCGCCTGCTGCGGAGCCCCATACACAGCAACGTTCGCTTAACGGTCTTTGAGGATACGCTGTTGGTAGCCGTTTGGTTCACCTGGGTGGTCGGTTGCTCAACAGTTGCACCTCGATTCGACCATACACATCTCCGCAGCCGCCGTGCACCCCAGCCATCTACGGCCGGTTTTGTATAGCGCCATTTTGTCATGCACGGTATACTTTAATCACGGCGGCATGTGAACAGTTTACAAACTTAGCCGTCTCGGAAATGTTTCCACCCTTGGCCCGAAAGCCAATGATCATGCCCATGCCCTTTTGGACGTCGGATAAGTCTCTCCATTTCCGCTCTACGACAAAGACTGCACTGTTTTCCGCAACCCGTACCCGACACTCTTTACACACCCTCCACTGCTAGTGCTGCCACCGGCGTCTGTGAGTGGTTACTGTACGTTGACGATGAACATAGACGGTTGTCACCTTAATGCGACTGGATCTCGTATAAGGGGCGATCAAAAAATATCCGTCTGAGGGCGTTTCTGCAGCTTACATGCAACCTAGGGCGAGTCTTACGCGGGTATATCCGCGACCATTTAAGGCCAAAAGTCCGGGAAAACTGCGACAAGGGGTGCCGCTGCTTCATGATAACGCACGTCCCCATATCGCAAATGCCGTAAAGCAGAAGTTACACCCACACAAATGAAAATATCTCGAATATCCGCCCTATTGTCCCCATCTCTCCCGATGCGATTAGCACACCTTCGGTCCCTTAAAAATGGCCGTGAAGGGTTGACGATTCCTGTTGCACGAGGATGTGCCGCAGGCAGCAGGACACATGTGTTTCACCAAACGAATATCAACCTGGTCCGTTTGTGGGATGATTCTCTCAATGTTCACGGCCATTTTGCCTGGTTGGCATGCCCATCCTGGGCTGTACGGCTTTCGAACGGAAACTTGCAAGATCCCCTCGCTTCTAAACATACTGTTATTACCCAGCTTAGCCACGAGTCCGTAGTGGCTGGTATATGTGACGTACAGTATAACTGGTCAGCATTTCCACCCGGAATTTGCGAGTGTAAGTCGGACCTTCTTTGATCCGCCTTGGTGGGTCGTGTCGTCGGATTTCATCCTACCTGTGCGCGGTGCAGCTCTCGTAAATGTTGTCCCGTGCAGATTCTTCATTGGCCAATTGGATGTCTCTGTCGGTGGAAGCTAATTATCTGAAATTGCTGTCGATCAACTTTGGGGTATCTATTTACTCGAAATTAAGATTCAGAATCCAGCAATATCACTTTTATTCCTATTAGATCAATAATGAAACACTTATGTCACAAACTACTCGTAACCGAGAGCATGGCTACCATCGAACAACACTGGAAGAGCACTTATCGTCGACTGCCGACTTTGGCGCGCAGTCCGTATATCTTACTAGTTTCGTCACAGTTCGTGGATTTCCGATCAAGTTCGTACTTACTAAGATGTGCATACGAGGTGTGGCTAAAAAAAAACCGGACTAGTACTGGTGAAACAATAAAACGAATGCAATAAGGCTGAAAGTCGCGTGGCCTGTGACGTGACTCTCGCTCCGCCTACTGCTCGAGTTTCATCTGCCTCCTGCACTCAGTCTGCCCGTGGCGTCTGTTTTAAGTAGTTGACGTTTTGTCTGTGCGTCGGAAAATGTTGAGTGTACAGAAAGAACAGCGTGTTAACATCAAATTTTGTTTCAAACTAGGAAAATCTGCAAGTGAAACGTTTGTAATGTTACAACAAGTGTACGGCGATGATTGTTTATCGCGAACACAAGTGTTTGAGTGGTTTAAACGATTTAAAGATGGCCGCGAAGACACCAGTGATGACACTCGCACTGGCAGACCATTGTCAGCAAAAACTGATGCAAACATTGAAAAAATCGGTAAACTTGTTCGACAAGATCGCCGTTTAACAATCAGAGCAGTGTCTGAGTTAACAGGAGTTGACAAGGAAAGTGTTAGGCAGATTCTTCATGAAAGTTTCAACATGAACAAAGTGTGTTCAGAAATGGTTCCAAAGTGTCTCACAATTGAACAGAAGGAACGCCGAAGAATGATTTGTTCTGACATCCTGGAAAACATTGAAAGTGATCCCACCTTCTTACAAAATGTTATTACTTGCGATGAATCGTGGTTTTTTACTTACGATCCCGAAACTAAACGCCAATCGATGCATTGGAAAACTCCTGGTTCTCCACGACAAAAAAAAGCACGAATGTCAAAATCGAAATTCAAGGCAATGATGATTGTTTTTTTTTTTGACATCAAAGGGATTGTGCACATTGATTGGGTACCAGAGGGACAAACAGTGAATCAGCATTACTACATTAGCGTCCTGGCTACCCTACGTGAGCGAGTACGGAGAAAACGGAACGATTTGTGGAGAAAAAAGTCATGGATCCTTCACCAAGACAATGCCCCAGCTCACAGTGCGTTGTCAGTGAAGACGTTTTTGGCAAAACACAACATTCGCATCTTAGATCATCCACCCTACTCACCTGATTTGGCCCCCTGTGACTTTTTTCTTTTCCCTAAAGTCAAGTCAGCTTTGAAAGGAACTAGATTTGAGACTGTTGAAGCAGTAAAAGAAAAAGCGACCGAAGTAATGTATGGACTTACCGAAAATGATCTGCAGCATTGCTATGAACAGTGGAAAATTCGTATGGAGCGGTGTAGAGACCGAGGAGGAGAGTACATTGAAGGAGATAACATGAAATTGCAAATAATTGTAAATAAATGTTTTTTCCAGCATCAGTCCGGTTTTTTTCTAGCCGCACCTCGTATGTTAATGAACGGGTGTGAATTTTAACGAGGCAAAATTATGATAAATAGTTTTAAACATCCAGAGGCTCCTCCTAGTATTCATGTTGTCATAAATGACTTTAATTATTAAATATAAATAAACAAAATCGGTGACTTTGGCGCCAAGATGGCGGTACTTCCCGTCATGTATATTTCCCAGGCCGACGCTTGTTGCTACAGTCCAGCGCCGAGCCCCACCCCACTACGCGCGACATATGGTCACTTCGTCACCTAGCCAGCCAGCGTGGGAAATGCTCTACGATTCATGGCCTGCTACGGACTACAGCACTTCCTAACTATCGTGAATACATCAATAAGAGACAATAATTTATTAAAACTCGTAAAAATGTCTTCCTCACGTAAGAGGCACCTTACAAACCTTTTGATCACCCCTGATATTATAAAGCAGCTGTTCAGTATTCCTGTTAATTAGATGGAACTGCACTTCATTGTTATCTCGTTGCCGCGGTTACGCTCAAAGGTCCCAACAGAGAATGAACAGACAGGAGGGAGTTCTGGCGCTCTTCACGGCACGATTCCCATGTACATGGAATACTACTTTGTGATTGCAGCCAATAGGTGGAGTAGTTGGTATTATTTATCCTTGTACATGTTCAACTTAAGAGATAACCCACCACACCTTTCAGTAACGGGCTACATTTTCACAAGACCTTCATTCGGCTTTGTACTTCTACCTTCATAAATTTAATGATGTGCGCATCACTTTAGACTAGCGGCAGAAGTACATTTAAAACAGCATATGCGTAAGACTTTTGCAGAGCCCCGAAACCGATTAAAACACATGGGATTTTATTACATATTTATGGCACTGAAATGTAGAGAAGAAGTACATCCACTATTAAAAATCATACGATTTCCAATATCTAACGCAGAATATGATATTTTGAGAAAAATATGAGAAATACGGGATGCCATTTGGCAACGAAAGATGTTGACTGATTATTTAAGATGACGGAACCAATAATACAACGGCGTCCGATAAACTTCATAGTGATGTTATCTGTAGGGAGATACGTGGCGGCTCAATTAAATGTAAATATGTACGCCATTACATGATGGGAACGTGTAATTGTATGTCAGATATGCTCTTACGCCCCCGAACTTAACCACCACCTCGGAAGTCGCTACAGGTTTCGAAAAGAACCGTACACCTTGCATCATGCAATAACGCCACACTGCTAACCAGAGCCTTAGCACTTTTTTTCTTACGAAATATCCAGCAAATCCCGTTTAGTTAATATATTTTCCGCAAGACGCGCTACATCCACGACGATTCGAAACAGTTTCGTAGATTATCCGGAAAAGACGCTACTACAGCCTATGTTTATCGTGGCCAGCTTTCCTTCTGTCCGGACTATAATACTGAAGTTTAGCCGACCGTAAGTGTTCGGTTTCGCGAATGAGGTACTGTAGGCGACGAGCACAACATTTGCTGGCGTGTCCGCTCCCCAGCACGTTATCACTCGCCGGAGGCTATTCATGGTCACCTGACTGGGAGGGGCAGATAAATCCGCTAGCGAAGGCCGACCCGACCCAGTGTAGCCACGTTTGCTTTTCTCAGGCGGCGGAGCGGAGCAGCCTTCCGTGTAGGCAGCCACGCGTCGCACCGACCTACTCGGTCCTACCTAAACGCTCATATGATTTCTTCCCAGAACAAGTATCTCGCGGTGTCCTCGTAATAAATATGGGAATTAAACGGTCGGGAATGAGTCACAGGCTCAAAGTGTTGCAACATAAAGGTACTACAAGCCGCGATGTCGATACAATCTGTTAGCTATTTACTTCGTATATTTTCCGTCTTATGTGCAAAAACCAAATTTCAGAACTGTCCAAACATCAAGTGCAGTTGCACTTTGTAAAGCAATAGAAATGGAGACACAGATTGTACAGACGTTGCTAATTCAGACATTTGGCAAATTTAACGATAATCACTAGTAAATGGCTTCGAAAAAAAAAAATGCTGCATTCATTTAATAAATGTCTGATGTGGTAACAGCCATGAAGAAATCACGTACTTGTTCCACAGATCAACTGGAATATACTTTTATGGGAATGAGTCAGCTACAGCAGCAGTTCACAACCTGAGGTGTAAAACTAAATTTTCGGAGGGGTAAAAACAATAAGATTCCATTGTGTTTCGATCCTGGAATTACATAATTTTTAAAGGATCATTACTATTATCACTATTTAGTGCGATTGTAATAGTGATCACATAAGTTACCAATAGTTAATTTTTTTCAGATGTTAGTATTAAACTGTGACACAATATAGTGAAATGAATGTATGAATTCCATCTTCCTTCTATAGTCCACTCATCAGACATACTTTGTACCTTTTACCATGCATCCATGACAGTAACATTGAGAGATACACATCACTTGTGTTCAAACAATGAAAATGTTCTCCGATTTGTAGGTAGTTCCTGCTGTGGACCAGAAATTGCTTCATTATTCACTTGGGAAGAGATAAACGAACTAAATGGCGCACAACTCAACAGTAACTATGCTGTAGGGCCTATAAATTATTATTATTACTATTATTATTAGTGTTATTGGTCATACACAAAGCATTAGCAGGCTGAACTCTCCCAATTTTTGTCATGTCAGAAGAAAGGATCCAGAAATCAAGTGGTTTATAAATATCGAGTATAATACACACACTTTTAACTTGGTTGATTTTAAATGGGGGAGCATGTGAAGCAAATGTCGGTAGGGAGAGTAATATTGGAGAGGTAGCATGTTTTCAACAAGTGTCTGTCCTCCATGTGGCAAGGAGTTACAGGAGTTGTAAATAGCTCTCGAAACGCACATTCTATAAAAAAAGTTTGCCAGAAATGAGCAGTACCAGTCGTCTCACTGTCTCATTAGTTCGTGGTTTAATGAAACGCTAATATAATTTATCTTTCGTTATTTTACAAATAAGTGTTATAAGAGAAAATTCTTTTTATTGTAAGGTTTACTTAGGCGCTAATACTGATGATGATCAGGGCCGAGGGCGGGTGTTCTAGCTAATATCTGCTTGCACTCTGAGATATTGGTCTCGAAAAGGTTGGGAACCACTTGTTTACAGTATATGTACACATTATTAGTATTATTATTGCAGAACATTACTTTTTAGTTCTAATCACTCAACTGCATTCAAAAACTATTTTTTAATTTTTTTACTGGCTATCAATTTTTAAATAAAATTTCGTCCATGGAGTAGAAGGAGTTGTCCATGAGAAATGATTCTAGGTTAGATCTGAAACTTGCTTTGATACCTGTTAGAGATTTTAATTTAGTGGTAAAATCATCAAAAATTTTAGTTGCTGCCTACTGAACTCCGTTCTAAGCCACTGACGGGTTTAATAGTGAGAAATAAATGACCTTTTTTTACTCTAGTGCTTTAGGTATGGACAGCACTATCATTCTAAAAATTGTGATGTATTGTTAAGGACGAATTTCGTTAGCAGATGTATGTACTGTGACGGCGCAGTTAAAATGCATAACTCCTTGAAGAGGTACACTCTTTGACATAAAACTTGACCGGCGGCCGGCCGCTTCAGAGGCTAAGTCCGCGCCGATCGCGACATGGGACAAAAAAACTGGCCAACTCGCTAATTCTCTAAGTCCGGTTATCTGCACAATCTGGCAACACTGTAGACTGCGGCACTTCCCTTGAGGAAAACTTGTCCCATGATAGAGAAACTCTATGCTGATTACGCCTGTGGTCTAGCGGTAGCGTGCGTTGTTTCTGTTCATAATGTCAGTGGATCGAGAGCAGCTGGCATAAAATATTTTTATAGCCTCTTCTGTCTGAATGCTGAAGACGTGAATGTAATGGTAGCGCAGATTCAATCTATTTCGCTTTGTGACACACCGATATCAAAATTTTATCCAGTAACGATTTTGCGGCAGATTTCCTGCAGACTGTCCTCCTCTGGACGCCGTATGCGGCAAAGCTCCGGGATCCATTTGCTGGCTACTGGGAGCGGCCGTGGCGACAGCAGCGGCGCTGCACTCCCCCGTTCTTTATCGAAAGCGCCTGCTACCGCTCATCGCTTTTGATGATTTAAAACGCTTTATTATTAAATGTTGCTCCACAGAAAATTTCTACAATTTCCATTCACGCTCAAAAGCAACGGAGACAGACGCCCTGATTAGTAGGCGGGTATTATATTACATTAATCGGCAAGAGCTGAGTATGGCCCGAAATTAATTTTATAGACTGGGACGAAATTAAACCACCTCACTACATTCGATGAATTTATAAATGCTTCATACCTCGTTTCTTTTCCTTTCAAACTAAATTATTTGTGCAACTTTTGGTCAATGTTTGGATGTTTTCGTCAAGCCAGAGTGAGCGTCTGTGGTGTAAAGTGTATTACAGTTCTTGTTTCATTCCTTATGGTCTATGCGATAAACTGTGTGAATACCTTGCAATGCATGCTCTGTAGCAGTGCAGGAACACTGCACATTTGGAGTTCCATGTATGGGTTCATGAAGTATTTATTGTTGATCGGAAGTGATAGTTAAGGTCATCAGATTTAAACCAGAAAAATTTGTCGGTTTGAAGGTTTCAGAGAACGGAAAGGAATTGCTAACGCCGGTGTTAGAAAACGTCTACAGTTAAATGCTATTGCAAAAATTTAGAAGAAGGGAACTATATTAATGAACATGTGCACTTCATAAACAACCTTCTGACATGTTAGACCTATATGACGAACAAAGCTCAAATTTATATCGTTGACAGTCGGTTTGAATCTTTTCAGCGTCTATTTTACAATGAAGCACCTTGGAATTTGCAAAGCAGAAATCCATGATATTAACTTAATTTACTAAGTCGAAATCGGACGAAGATTGATGTTTAAAGGCATTCTGCAGATTTCGCATAAGAAATTTTTACTAGCAGTTTGCAACTCCATTAATTAAAATGGAAAATAAAAGGTTGTAGTCAGCGGCTTCTACCTTGATTCGAACTGCTATGTCTTATAGTACAAGCACTGCAACACACAAGGGAACCTCTGAGCTAACGACACACTAGCGGCCAGAGGCGGAATATAGTCACTGCGATGTTGCCTGAGCCTCAAAACGCAACCTTAAACACACGAACAGAGGAGGTGGAGATTACTGTTTTAACGTCCCGTCGACAACGATGTCATTAGAGACGGAGCACAAGCTCGGATTAGGGAAGGATGGGGAAGGAAATCGGCCGTGCCCTTCCTAAGGAACCATCCCGGCATTTGCCTGAAGCGATTTAGGGAAATCATTGAAAACCTAAATCAGGATGGCCGGGCGCGGGATTGCACCGTCGTCCTCCCGAATGCACACACAAACAGGTGTTACTTATGTGAAGAACGCCGTTCTTGGAGTCCAGAAATTAAATATACTTTCTAATTGTGTCATCTTGCAGTGGATTATATCGTACGAGTCTTCGATGTGGAAAACGAATGTCAAGTGAATTTAGCGAGGTAACGCCGACCTACACCCGGAAGTAAATGCACTATCAGAGTGTTGACAAATACTTGCTACGACGCTGCCATTTCTAGGCTCTCTGACGAGGCAGCTCTTCAGCGAAATGCTTGCCGTGATTCTCCGATACGGTTCTTCAGAGTGGAGACGCGCGCGCACGTTTGGTTTTTATGCGGCGTTCATCCCTGATGGTTTCTGACGTCGCCTTGTGGGCTATGTATACATATGAGACATTCAATTATCATTAATCCAGAATGATACAAGTTTCAGCTTCCGGCGTGGAAGAAGGCTGTTGACGCCGACATTATATCATTTCAACGTAGCGAAAGCAAAACGGATCATTCAATGTTTCTCATTCAACATAAAGCATGTGAGATAAATTTCCGTAACGTTCATAATCATCTAAAAATACAAACGAAGTAAAAATACACCGGAAGCTTATTCGAATTGAATATAACGCTTTGCACCTCGATGTCGAATTTGTCCACTTGCAATCTTTTGCAGCATACACATAGAATGTCATGATTACCACGAGAATGAAGAAATATGTTGGTAAGGATGGAAGCAAGAAGAGACGCAGTCAACAAATATTCTATTCCTCATGGCATTCATTTCATTTGACACGTAAGAAGAGGTAAAGCGGGAATTTACTTTCGTTAACACGAAAGATATGCCGCACATATTGATAACGAGGAAGTCTGCGTCTTCATACGTTTCCTCCTTGAAATCTCATTGTTTCAGTAATGTTACCCTCTTGTTTGACCCCGTAACGATGAACAGATTCCAAATGCATGTCTCCCTTCCTGGGTTGTTTTTTGTGTTTTATTGATTGGAATTCCTGAAGCAGACCACTGTGCCTTCCCCGCTCGTGGGTTAGGTCTCAAAACTAAACCGCTTTGTATCCAATGGCATAATTTATTCAGACAGCATCAGCATAAGACTATCAAACAAAGCCTTCCATTTACAGTTGCAGCACTCTAACCAGCACTGACCAAAGTGTAATCCACGGTCATGGTCCTAAATCACCAGCTGTCTGCTACCGTGGCAAAGTCCGTACTACACTTTCGATTCCGCAGCACCATTTTATCTGGTAACACTGTGTAGTTGCACAGTTGTGCTACCAGGTCTGTCCTCACACTGTCAACTTTATGTATCTCACTTCTCCTGTAGCGTAGATCACGAGGAGCCGAAGTAAATGAGTGTATTCTGCATGACGTAACATTCAGTATTCCCTTCTTTCATAGCCACTCTTCATGTGCATCGATACCAAATAGGAATGCGAAAACTCTTGCGAGTGAGAGAATGACAATAACAATCGTAACAAGAACAAGCAAATAATGAATTATGTTTATTCCAACGCATAACGAGAACGGCTTTAAATATAAAAATCTGTATCTATATCCATATCTATTGATCTTTGAGTTGGCACAATGCAAATATATTCTTAGCATTTAGTTACTGAATTTAGTTCTGGATGTTTGCAGAGAAAAGGAAAAGTCGGTACTTCTCGCTAGTGTAATATAATGTGAACCAGCAACTACCCTTTCCTTAGAACACGACTCAAGCAGGTCCTCAAGTAGGTAGCAAGGCACTGCTGCATTCTGTTCCCTGACATTGCTCTGATGACGGTTAATGCAGATAGTTCCGATTATGAAATACAAAACGTATTGCAGGTTAGTTCCTAGGATAGTAACATTAAATTTGCGTTGTAGACGGCACATGAACGTGACGACTATCCATATTACTCATCAATATAAAAAGACAATATTTTGGGAATTTAGCAGGATTACTCAAAATGAATTCTGAAATTGGGTGACTGACTGCACAGGTGCTAAACGTCGTCAAGAGTATACGATATCCTAATCGCATTAGGAATATGAAGATCGTCTTCGACAGCTCGCAACTTTCACATTGCTATCTCCACCCTACTCCAGACAGCCCTCGGTGGAGTTGCACTACGTTGCCTTCAAACCGACAACAGACCACATATTGAAAAATACAAGCGAATTCTCTTGCAGCGTAAGCTTATTGTAACTAATCTTAAAATTATTGGAGAGGAACATTGTCCTATTCAAAAAAAGTAAAATGTTACACACTGTTGACGTCAAACGGACATTATCTATGTCCTGTCTTGTGTCCTACTCATCTATAATATCAAGTGTACTATGAAAATGATTATATATGATGGATGATAAGGTAATGCATTGATACCAGATGGTGGGGGCCGGCCGGTGTGGCCGTGCGGTTCTAGGCGCTTCAGTCTGGAACCGCGTGACCGCTACGGTCGCAGGTTCGAATCCTGCCTCGGGCATGGATGTGAGTGATGTCCTTAGGTTAGTTAGGTTTAAGTAGTTCTAAGTTCTAGGGGACTGATGACCTTAGAAGTTAAGTCCCATAGTGCTCAGAGCCATTTGAACCATTTCAACTATTTAACACAAAATGACATTAAAAATTAAAGTTATTCACGAGCAGCTAGTTGAGAATATGTATGAACATTAAATGACACGACGAACCGTCTTGTTCTGCATATGGATTCAAACCCAGCTCATGCAGACTAAGCAAAGATTTCGTGACTGACGGAAACTAACAGTCATTCCTGATCAGGCATACAGAGAGTGATATACCTCGATTTTAGACAGTATCAGTTAGCAAATATCAACTTTAAATTGCATAACGCAAACATTTTTAACAGACGCGAATTCCTACCCAGCATCTATTGTCCCTGTTAACGAACTACGAGAGATGTTAAATATTGCTTCTTCACAAGTAACTTACTTGAAATGCCGTGAGGTAAAGCTGTGTGTTGGACACGGATTCGAGCCCGGAACCTAATCGGATTGCTATCGAAGCACAGTCAAATGTGACATATCGGAATTTCGCGGCAGTAGCTAGATGTTTTAACTGAAATGACGAGACGAAACATTAATTTTTTCCTTCCCAGGACTCCAACCTGGCATCTATCGCTGTTATATTCTAGAGAAAACGAACGTTAAATATGGGTTTGTTGCACCAGCAGTGACATGTGAGCATGTTTGAACTGAAATAATATGACGAAGAGTTCAGCGCTCACTGGGAATAGAGCCCCACATATATCGTTGTTGACTACACACAAAGAGACGTCAGCTACCGAATTTTTCTCCACCAGCTGCTCAGAATAGCATCTTGAACTTACAGTCATCTCGCAAATAGTTCTGTGTCTCACTGGGAGTTAAAAACGTCAGATATCGTTAGTGTTGACAACGAATGAAAATACATTAAAAATCAAAATTATTATCCACCAGCAGATAGGTGTTCTCATGATAGAGCTTGATAATACATAATTAAATCTTTAGTGCCGGGCCAGGATTCGATCCCATTCACGCGTAATATGTGAAGGTGTTGAGGAATCTGCAGTTTTGAACAAACAACAAATTGTAGCCGAGCTGTATTGCCACGAAGGGATCAAATTCCGCGTTAAGGGCGGTCTGAGTTGCATTCCCAGTTTAGAACCAATTTTATCGACATACAGAAGCTCAAATAAAAGATGGAATAAGTGTCCTGTGACCATACATAGCGTTTGTGTCGTCACTTGAAATAAATAACTAGTATAAGAAAGGTTACTGGTGATAGAGTTTCTACATGTCGCCACTCCAGACTTTCTTGTGGTTCAACCTACCGTCTACTTGGTAAAGAAGGAATATCATCTTTAATGTGAATTTTCAGACCACGCAGCCATTATGTCTCCTTCACTTGGTGTAGCCAGGAGATAATGGAATCTCTCTCTCCCTATCTAAAATCATTGACGGAAGTGAGAATCGAACCCAGACCATAGGTATAAGAACCTACCATCCGTCCAACAGACCACGAAATCCTCGTCTCTGCGGGTCATTTTTCTATCGTAACGCAGTTGCGCCACACTGGGTGAGAATTCTGACACACAGGCTCCCTGTAGTAATTTGCAGCATGTTCAGTAAATTCATTTACTTGGTTGACCGAATCACCATGAACTAGCTGCCTCGGCTACCCAGTGCATACATTCGACTATTTTGTAATCACAGAAATAAAACCACGGAACTGCCACCTACACACAACTGCCAACATTGTAGGATGCAGAAGTTTAAATAGGAAGTGTTCCTTTCCACTTGAGCTATTCTATTGCGCTATCTGTTACTAGAAAACGTCGTTCAGTCCAAAAGAAAAGCTGTAACTGTTTGTCTCTCAGAAGTCAAGACCTGGCCATATGCATAATCTCACAGTGCTGTGGAATCCAAAAGTTCTGGAGGAATAGTTGCCGAGCTCTGGAGCTGCTGTAGCTACGTGTCAGCTTGTAGTATAGATAAGATGTCGCGAGTTCGAATACATTCAGTGCTACATTTTTTAAAACGCAATTCTGCTCTCTGCTGAAGGTATCAATCTAATGGAACTTTGAACATAATTCCCTTCACTTCTCAACCCAAAGTAGTCGCATGTGGAAAAAGGGCTAACTACTGTGACATTTTGTTCTATTCAGGTTTAATAGACAGCAGGCAGCAGATGCATCTCCAAGATGTGCAGGGAGAGCGCTTCGTGCCATAATATGTCAGAAAAGTATTTTCTACATTAGCCGTCGTGTGGTAGTGATATTTTATTCTTCTTCAAACTTTGTTTGACAGCTTTAACTCAGAACAAGTTTTCTACATGCATGTAATCAATAAACTGCATGTGCATTGTCAGACTGTCATAGGTAACATCAGAGAATTCGCATATATCGTTGATGATTAATTTCTCTCTCATGTTTACTATTGTTTTAACAACACTAAAGGAAACCTTACGAAAATTGTGCACTGTATTATAAGAAATGAAATAAAACTAACCATGATAACCTTACGACGAAAGTATCTGTACACAAGCATGCCTCTATCGACACGAATTAGTAAAATACTACTCACTTAGATTTTGATTGGGTCTGTGTTTAATTGGTATGTTGTGTCATACTCAAGAGGTATGCAAATGTGGCATTTCATAAATATGGTTACGTATTCCTAGAAACCCAAAATTCGCTTGTCAGCAGCGGAAAGAGGCCTTACCTGTTGTGCAGCATTGTAAGTTTTTCAACATTGCACTATGAGCTGAAAGCATTTTCTTGCGATTTCCTTATTGATGTTTGATCTGACTGCTTGTAGCTCTTTCACAGAAGGGATAAAAACGTTACAGTCAGTGAGACTGGAACTGCGAACCGTAACAGACGCTTTTTCACAGGTCAGCACGTTACCACAGAGCTGGCGAGGAGGTATGGGTCTTAGCTTACTATTACGAGGGCAATAGTAACTAGAACTCGTAAACCGCTATTTGAAGGTCGAGATTAGTTGCGGTTTCCACATGCAACGACTTTCCTGGGCTGAAAACCGTAAATTTTCAATCTTTTGTTACCCTTCAAGCGATAATAACTCAGATTATTCAATGGAAATGACAGGTAAAATCAAGTGAACTTTGAGGCTTAATTCCGTGCACACCAGGAAGTAACTCGTCGATCACAGAGTCGCCAAACATACGTTGCCTTGTTGCCAAATCTCAGTTACAGTACCAGCAGGAAGAAGACGAACCGATGTGATCCTACAGCGGTCTGGGAAGTGACCATAGCTGGTGTCTCCAAGTCGCGGCTGCTACGGCCTGGAATACGTAATGCGTCTGATTCGCTTTCTGTAACTAGGTTTGGGGACTGGAGCGTAGTTACTAATAATACTCAGAACTGACTGCAAACTGAGCATCATAAATCAGTAACTCTCATTGTTGTTTTTATATTTCTTTCGTAAGTGTACTCAAAACTAAGAAAGTCATTCACAGGCGTTTTCGTACCTCGCCGATAGTCGAGCACAACATACAAATAAAAATAAAAAAGAATGTGTGTGTGTGTGTGTGTGTGTGTGTGTGTGTGTGAGAGAGAGAGAGAGAGAGAGAGAGAGAGAGAGAGAGAGAGAGAGAGATATAAAAAGCAATGAGAGAGAGTGTAAAAAATTGTTGTAAAGAAATTGAATCATGGTATTTAAAGAAATCTTTCATTAAAATGACACGTTCCACATCATTACGAAATGTCGTATTCATGATCTATGGAACAAGAGTTAATCTAATGTAATCTAATCTAATCTAATCACATCGTATTGATGATTAGCCATGAAGAGTCATGAATTACCGAAATTTTGGCCAATACCAGTAACCAAATCTAAACTTGAAAATAAAAGACGACAATTTTTGTAATAAACCGTGACTCCTATCAAGACCCTTTCGTCCCTGTTATCTAACCACGAAAGATGTCTGATATACCTCCATTCTGAAGTAACAAAGTGTGCATGCATTTAAAGATGAAGTGCATGATGTGAAGTTCTGTGACGGAGATACGAACCCAACACGTAATCCGATTGTTAACTAAGAAAAATCAAATGTTACGTATCGGTTTTTCTTACGAGCCGCTAGGTGTCTGAATCTAAAATAAGGATACAAACTTTTGTGCCTAAGCGACAATCGAACTGCACACCTACCGTGCATCCACGAATATAGCTTAAGTATCAGTTGCTTACTCATGAACAGTAAGATGTGTGCGTGTTTGACCAGAAATAACGACACCTGTTGCGATTGTTGGAAACACATGAACAGACATTGAAATTGCGCGTTAATTTTCACTAGCAGGTGGGTGTGCACTTGATAAAGCTAGAAATGAAATTATGAATATTTTTGTACTGGATCAGGTTTCAGACCCACATACTTACCTTTGGAGGAGACCTAGAGAAGATTGCAGTCTTGGGAAAAGGAACGAAATGACTGAACTATACTGTTCCGAGAGATTCAGATCCTCGAAAGAGGAGATACGAATTCGAATCACAGTCCAGCACCAAATTTTTAAGCGTCTCTAGTTCAATCAAGTACAAGTAAAATAAGAGCCCTGTCCCTTTAAATGTCTATCGGTTCATCAAATAAAATAAAATTTTCTAATGTAAGTAAGCTTACTGGCGACTGTATTTCTGTTTACCATGACTTCCGCTGTGTCATTTCCCAACGTAAACCGGCTCTGCCCAGTTGATAATGAAGGAACGTGATGTTTAATGCGGATTCTGGATTATAACGTCTTTCTCTTGAGGTTACCAGAGGTAAAATAAATCTGTTTGTGCCTCTTAAAAGTAAATGCCTGAACCCACGCATTGCACCTGTGATAGCTCGTTCCACCATACCATTGTGGCCACATTACCCAGCCCCAAGAGTGTGCTGTAACGGATGATGTGCTTAGCTTACAAAATTAGTCACGGTGGAAAAAATGCGACTCTATTAAATGGTCAAGTAGAAGCAAGCTTCTGACGCAGAGATTATGCTATTCTCATGTCAGCAGGATGTAAAGACTCTTCTAGGCATCATAGGCTGGATGTGAAGCCATTTTGATTTTTCACAAATTCAGCAAATTTCTTAGTTCGAGAAAATCCACTGTGAAGTGTGAAGTTGCCGGATAATTCGATTATTACTGTTATTATTACTATCATTTTATTCATACCGCTGCTGGAACACGACCGTAGTCTTCAGGTAAAACGCGAGACCAGCTAATATGAAGTCGGGCGACCGAAAGCACATATCGACAAAATTTTTTTCGCCCCTGTCCTCTCGGTGCTGAAGCTATGAGTGTAATTCAAGCGAATCTACAATATCATATTAGCTGGTCTCGCGTTTTACCTCAAGACTACGGTCGTAGTCAAGAGTAATGTACTAAGACTGGAGTCAAGACTTCCTCTGGGAAGTGCCGCAGTCTACATGTTGCTAGATCGAGCATATTGCCAGACATAGAATTCTGAGAGGTGCACGACTGTATTGTCCACCTTACGTGAACGACTCGGCGGTCAATTTTTTGGTCTGAGACTGTATCTACAACACATATTGCACGCTGAAGACCCAGAAGAATTAAAAAAAAAAGTAGTTTATGAGAGCAACGTTAACCATAGCGTTCGAAGTATTCATAGTATTGTATACGTGTGTGTAAACGCCTTCCAATGACCACTCAAGAAAGACAAGGATACACAGTCTAGCTCCAATATTATAAATACGCCTCAGTTTGTGGATGAACTCAGACTTAGGTTGATAATAATTGTGAAAATTTAGCAGCACTGTACCCATTGGTGTTAAATTCGTTTTCAACCAATGATTCCCACAGCTACAGGGATACTACTTGTGATACCTCTTAGACAAAATACTTAAGCAGTTTTATCAGACGAAAAGATCAACCTGACACAAACTGTGGGAAGTTTGTTTTACAACCTTCGTACCTGGATATTCAGCTTTTTCCTATTTGAGATATCTGTGAACGTTGCTGCTTAAGACGATTTAAGCAGAAACTAAATTCCCTCAGCTTCGACAATGCTTAAAGAAATCGTCTTATTGGCACTAAATCGTGGTTTGTGAATTGTTTACCGGCCGTAGTCTGCCGTATTTTGCCGGTTGGAAGGCAAAAGCTTACTATCAAATTTCACACAGAAATTACTGTTACAGTGTACTTATGGAGCCAAATGAGTGAATTGCGTATTTTCCGGTGAGAAAGAGCACTGGCAAACAGTCTTCGCTACATTAGCTTATTTAAACTGGTGTCACTCTGAGCTAGAATTTATGGTCAGCGACTAAGTGTAAGGTCAACGTTTGGGATGCGAGTTTTGCGACTGTGAAATACTTTCCTACATTATAGAAGCGAATATTAAATTTGAACTAATATTGCGAAAATTTTGTACTTGGACAGCTTAGAATGAAAATACTTCTGTTTATTTCAAAGGGAAACAATAGATTTTCTAAAACACTGTCTGTCATACACAACTTGAAACAGGTCATGTCGACCAAATCATGTGGAAGAACTAACAGCAACGTATATCGGAAGGCAGTAAGATCTCTTGCCTTTTGGTTTGTCAGTACTCGGTAGCCATTTCTAGGCGAAAGTAAATGAAGAAAGGCAGTGCGTTTTTGTTACCAAGTAACGTCTTCGTCAATTACTTTAGTTTTAAAGTAATCTACGAGTAATTGCTGGTGTTTGATATTAACATGAAAAGGATTCCGTACACACGAAAAGAACCTGTTCTTGGGAAACTACATCTATAGTGACCAAAAGGCATTAAATGATGTTCAAGCACTTGTGTTACAGCAGCGGTATGAATAAAATGATATTAATAATAACAGTAATAATCGAATTATCCGGCAACTTCACACTTCACAGTGGATTTTCTCGAACTAAGAAATTTGCTGAATTTGTGAAAAATCAAAATGGCTTCACATCCAGCCTATGATGCCTAGAAGAGTCTTTACATCCTGCTGACATGAGAATAGCATAATCTCTGCGTCAGAAGCTTGCTTCTACTTGACCATTTAATAGAGTCGCATTTTTTCCACCGTGACTAATTTTGTAAGCTAAGCACATCATCCGTTACAGCACACTCTTGGGGCTGGGTAATGTGGCCACAATGGTATGGTGGAACGAGCTATCACAGGTGCAATGCGTGGGTTCAGGCATTTACTTTTAAGAGGCACAAACAGATTTATTTTACCTCTGGTAACCTCAAGAGAAAGACGTTATAATCCAGAATCCGCATTAAACATCACGTTCCTTCATTATCAACTGGGCAGAGCCGGTTTACGTTGGGAAATGACACAGCGGAAGTCATGGTAAACAGAAATACAGTCGCCAGTAAGCTTACTTACATTAGAAAATTTTATTTTATTTGATGAACCGATAGACATTTAAAGGGACAGGGCTCTTATTTTACTTGTACTTGATTGAACTAGAGACGCTTAAAAATTTGGTGCTGGACTGTGATTCGAATTCGTATCTCCTCTTTCGAGGATCTGAATCTCTCGGAACAGTATAGTTCAGTCATTTCGTTCCTTTTCCCAAGACTGCAATCTTCTCTAGGTCTCCTCCAAAGGTAAGTATGTGGGTCTGAAACCTGATCCAGTACAAAAATATTCATAATTTCATTTCTAGCTTTATCAAGTGCACACCCACCTGCTAGTGAAAATTAACGCGCAATTTCAATGTCTGTTCATGTGTTTCCAACAATCGCAACAGGTGTCGTTATTTCTGGTCAAACACGCACACATCTTACTGTTCATGAGTAAGCAACTGATACTTAAGCTATATTCGTGGATGCACGGTAGGTGTGCAGTTCGATTGTCGCTTAGGCACAAAAGTTTGTATCCTTATTTTAGATTCAGACACCTAGTGGCTCGTAAGAAAAACCGATACGTAACATTTGATTTTTCTTAGTTAACAATCGGATTACGTGTTGGGTTCGTATCTCCGTCACAGAACTTCACATCATGCACTTCATCTTTAAATGCATGCACACTTTGTTACTTCAGAATGGAGGTATATCAGACATCTTTCGTGGTTAGATAACAGGGACGAAAGGGTCTTGATAGGAGTCACGGTTTATTACAAAAATTGTCGTCTTTTATTTTCAAGTTTAGATTTGGTTACTGGTATTGGCCAAAATTTCGGTAATTCATGACTCTTCATGGCTAATCATCAATATGATGTGATTAGATTAGATTAGATTACATTAGATTAACTCTTGTTCCATAGATCATGAATACGACATTTCGTAATGATGTGGAACGTGTCATTTTAATGAAAGATTTCTTTAAATACCATGATTCAATTTCTTTACAAACAATTTTTTACACTCTCTCTCATTGCTTTTTATTTATCTCTCTCTCTCTCTCTCTCTCTCTCTCTCTCTCTCTCTCTCTCTCTCTCTCTCACACACACACACACACACACACACACACACACATTCTTTTTTATTTTTATTTGTATGTTGTGCTCGACTATCGGCGAGGTACGAAAACGCCTGTGAATGACTTTCTTAGTTTTGAGTACACTTACGAAAGAAATATAAAAACAACAATGAGAGTTACTGATTTATGATGCTCAGTTTGCAGTCAGTTCTGAGTATTATTAGTAACTACGCTCCAGTCCCCAAACCTAGTTACAGAAAGCGAATCAGACGCATTACGTATTCCAGGCCGTAGCAGCCGCGACTTGGAGACACCAGCTATGGTCACTTCCCAGACCGCTGTAGGATCACATCGGTTCGTCTTCTTCCTGCTGGTACTGTAACTGAGATTTGGCAACAAGGCAACGTATGTTTGGCAACTCTGTGATCGACGAGTTACTTCCTGGTGTGCACGGAATTAAGCCTCAAAGTTCACTTGATTTTACCTGTCATTTCCATTGAATAATCTGAGTTATTATCGCTTGAAGGGTAACAAAAGATTGAAAATTTACGGTTTTCAGCCCAGGAAAGTCGTTGCAGGTGGAAACCGCAACTAATCTCGACCTTCAAATAGCGGTTTACGAGTTCTAGTTACTATTGCCCTCGTAATAGTAAGCTAAGACCCATACCTCCTCGCCAGCTCTGTGGTAACGTGCTGACCTGTGAAAAAGCGTCTGTTACGGTTCGCAGTTCCAGTCTCACTGACTGTAACGTTTTTATCCCTTCTGTGAAAGAGCTACAAGCAGTCAGATCAAACATCAATAAGGAAAGTCGCAAGAAAATGCTTTCAGCTCATAGTGCAATGTTGAAAAACTTACAATGCTGCACAACAGGTAAGGCCTCTTTCCGCTGCTGACAAGCGAATTTTGGGTTTCTAGGAATACGTAACTATATTTATGAAATGCCACATTTGCATACCTCTTGAGTATGACACAGCATACCAATTAAACACAGACCCAATCAAAATCTAAGTGAGTAGTATTTTACTTATTCGTGTCGATAGAGGCATGCTTGTGTACAGATACTTTCGTCGTAAGGTTATCATGGTTAGTTTTATTTCATTTCTTATAATACAGTGCACAATTTTCGTAAGGTTTCCTATAGTGTTGTTAAAACAATAGTAAACATGAGAGAGAAATTAATCATCAACGATATATGCGAATTCTCTGATGTTACCTATGACAGTCTGACAATGCACATGCAGTTTATTGATTACATGCATGTAGAAAACTTGTTCTGAGTTAAAGCTGTCAAACAAAGTTTGAAGAAGAATAAAATATCACTACCACACGACGGCTAATGTAGAAAATACTTTTCTGACATATTATGGCACGAAGCGCTCTCCCTGCACATCTTGGAGATGCATCTGCTGCCTGCTGTCTATTAAACCTGAATAGAACAAAATGTCACAGTAGTTAGCCCTTTTTCCACATGCGACTACTTTGGGTTGAGAAGTGAAGGGAATTATGTTCAAAGTTCCATTAGATTGATACCTTCAGCAGAGAGCAGAATTGCGTTTTAAAAAATGTAGCACTGAATGTATTCGAACTCGCGACATCTTATCTATACTACAAGCTGACACGTAGCTACAGCAGCTCCAGAGCTCGGCAACTATTCCTCCAGAACTTTTGGATTCCACAGCACTGTGAGATTATGCATATGGCCAGGTCTTGACTTCTGAGAGACAAACAGTTACAGCTTTTCTTTTGGACTGAACGACGTTTTCTAGTAACAGATAGCGCAATAGAATAGCTCAAGTGGAAAGGAACACTTCCTATTTAAACTTCTGCATCCTACAATGTTGGCAGTTGTGTGTAGGTGGCAGTTCCGTGGTTTTATTTCTGTGATTACAAAATAGTCGAATGTATGCACTGGGTAGCCGAGGCAGCTAGTTCATGGTGATTCGGTCAACCAAGTAAATGAATTTACTGAACATGCTGCAAATTACTACAGGAAGCCTGTGTGTCAGAATTCTCACCCAGTGTGGCGCAACTGCGTTACGATAGAAAAATGACCCGCAGAGAAGAGGATTTCGTGGTCTGTTGGACGGATGGTAGGTTCTTATACCTATGGTCTGGGTTCGATTCTCACTTCCGTCAATGATTTTAGATAGGGAGAGAGAGATTCCATTATCTCCTGGCTACACCAAGTGAAGGAGACATAATGGCTGCGTGGTCTGAAAATTCACATTAAAGATGATATTCCTTCTTTACCAAGTAGACGGTAGGTTGAACCACAAGAAAGTCTGGAGTGGCGACATGTAGAAACTCTATCACCAGTAACCTTTCTTATACTAGTTATTTATTTCAAGTGACGACACAAACGCTATGTATGGTCACAGGACACTTATTCCATCTTTTATTTGAGCTTCTGTATGTCGATAAAATTGGTTCTAAACTGGGAATGCAACTCAGACCGCCCTTAACGCGGAATTTGATCCCTTCGTGGCAATACAGCTCGGCTACAATTTGTTGTTTGTTCAAAACTGCAGATTCCTCAACACCTTCACATATTACGCGTGAATGGGATCGAATCCTGGCCCGGCACTAAAGATTTAATTATGTATTATCAAGCTCTATCATGAGAACACCTATCTGCTGGTGGATAATAATTTTGATTTTTAATGTATTTTCATTCGTTGTCAACACTAACGATATCTGACGTTTTTAACTCCCAGTGAGACACAGAACTATTTGCGAGATGACTGTAAGTTCAAGATGCTATTCTGAGCAGCTGGTGGAGAAAAATTCGGTAGCTGACGTCTCTTTGTGTGTAGTCAACAACGATATATGTGGGGCTCTATTCCCAGTGAGCGCTGAACTCTTCGTCATATTATTTCAGTTCAAACATGCTCACATGTCACTGCTGGTGCAACAAACCCATATTTAACGTTCGTTTTCTCTAGAATATAACAGCGATAGATGCCAGGTTGGAGTCCTGGGAAGGAAAAAATTAATGTTTCGTCTCGTCATTTCAGTTAAAACATCTAGCTACTGCCGCGAAATTCCGATATGTCACATTTGACTGTGCTTCGATAGCAATCCGATTAGGTTCCGGGCTCGAATCCGTGTCCAACACACAGCTTTACCTCACGGCATTTCAAGTAAGTTACTTGTGAAGAAGCAATATTTAACATCTCTCGTAGTTCGTTAACAGGGACAATAGATGCTGGGTAGGAATTCGCGTCTGTTAAAAATGTTTGCGTTATGCAATTTAAAGTTGATATTTGCTAACTGATACTGTCTAAAATCGAGGTATATCACTCTCTGTATGCCTGATCAGGAATGACTGTTAGTTTCCGTCAGTCACGAAATCTTTGCTTAGTCTGCATGAGCTGGGTTTGAATCCATATGCAGAACAAGACGGTTCGTCGTGTCATTTAATGTTCATACATATTCTCAACTAGCTGCTCGTGAATAACTTTAATTTTTAATGTCATTTTGTGTTAAATAGTTGAAATGGTTCAAATGGCTCTGAGCACTATGGGACTTAACTTCTAAGGTCATCAGTCCCCTAGAACTTAGAACTACTTAAACCTAACTAACCTAAGGACATCACTCACATCCATGCCCGAGGCAGGATTCGAACCTGCGACCGTAGCGGTCACGCGGTTCCAGACTGAAGCGCCTAGAACCGCACGGCCACACCGGCCGGCCCCCACCATCTGGTATCAATGCATTACCTTATCATCCATCATATATAATCATTTTCATAGTACACTTGATATTATAGATGAGTAGGACACAAGACAGGACATAGATAATGTCCGTTTGACGTCAACAGTGTGTAACATTTTACTTTTTTTGAATAGGACAATGTTCCTCTCCAATAATTTTAAGATTAGTTACAATAAGCTTACGCTGCAAGAGAATTCGCTTGTATTTTTCAATATGTGGTCTGTTGTCGGTTTGAAGGCAACGTAGTGCAACTCCACCGAGGGCTGTCTGGAGTAGGGTGGAGATAGCAATGTGAAAGTTGCGAGCTGTCGAAGACGATCTTCATATTCCTAATGCGATTAGGATATCGTATACTCTTGACGACGTTTAGCACCTGTGCAGTCAGTCACCCAATTTCAGAATTCATTTTGAGTAATCCTGCTAAATTCCCAAAATATTGTCTTTTTATATTGATGAGTAATATGGATAGTCGTCACGTTCATGTGCCGTCTACAACGCAAATTTAATGTTACTATCCTAGGAACTAACCTGCAATACGTTTTGTATTTCATAATCGGAACTATCTGCATTAACCGTCATCAGAGCAATGTCAGGGAACAGAATGCAGCAGTGCCTTGCTACCTACTTGAGGACCTGCTTGAGTCGTGTTCTAAGGAAAGGGTAGTTGCTGGTTCACATTATATTACACTAGCGAGAAGTACCGACTTTTCCTTTTCTCTGCAAACATCCAGAACTAAATTCAGTAACTAAATGCTAAGAATATATTTGCATTGTGCCAACTCAAAGATCAATAGATATGGATATAGATACAGATTTTTATATTTAAAGCCGTTCTCGTTATGCGTTGGAATAAACATAATTCATTATTTGCTTGTTCTTGTTACGATTGTTATTGTCATTCTCTCACTCGCAAGAGTTTTCGCATTCCTATTTGGTATCGATGCACATGAAGAGTGGCTATGAAAGAAGGGAATACTGAATGTTACGTCATGCAGAATACACTCATTTACTTCGGCTCCTCGTGATCTACGCTACAGGAGAAGTGAGATACATAAAGTTGACAGTGTGAGGACAGACCTGGTAGCACAACTGTGCAACTACACAGTGTTACCAGATAAAATGGTGCTGCGGAATCGAAAGTGTAGTACGGACTTTGCCACGGTAGCAGACAGCTGGTGATTTAGGACCATGACCGTGGATTACACTTTGGTCAGTGCTGGTTAGAGTGCTGCAACTGTAAATGGAAGGCTTTGTTTGATAGTCTTATGCTGATGCTGTCTGAATAAATTATGCCATTGGATACAAAGCGATTTAGTTTTGAGACCTAACCCACGAGCGGGGAAGGCACAGTGGTCTGCTTCAGGAATTCCAATCAATAAAACACAAAAAACAACCCAGGAAGGGAGACATGCATTTGGAATCTGTTCATCGTTACGGGGTCAAACAAGAGGGTAACATTACTGAAACAATGAGATTTCAAGGAGGAAACGTATGAAGACGCAGACTTCCTCGTTATCAATATGTGCGGCATATCTTTCGTGTTAACGAAAGTAAATTCCCGCTTTACCTCTTCTTACGTGTCAAATGAAATGAATGCCATGAGGAATAGAATATTTGTTGACTGCGTCTCTTCTTGCTTCCATCCTTACCAACATATTTCTTCATTCTCGTGGTAATCATGACATTCTATGTGTATGCTGCAAAAGATTGCAAGTGGACAAATTCGACATCGAGGTGCAAAGCGTTATATTCAATTCGAATAAGCTTCCGGTGTATTTTTACTTCGTTTGTATTTTTAGATGATTATGAACGTTACGGAAATTTATCTCACATGCTTTATGTTGAATGAGAAACATTGAATGATCCGTTTTGCTTTCGCTACGTTGAAATGATATAATGTCGGCGTCAACAGCCTTCTTCCACGCCGGAAGCTGAAACTTGTATCATTCTGGATTAATGATAATTGAATGTCTCATATGTATACATAGCCCACAAGGCGACGTCAGAAACCATCAGGGATGAACGCCGCATAAAAACCAAACGTGCGCGCGCGTCTCCACTCTGAAGAACCGTATCGGAGAATCACGGCAAGCATTTCGCTGAAGAGCTGCCTCGTCAGAGAGCCTAGAAATGGCAGCGTCGTAGCAAGTATTTGTCAACACTCTGATAGTGCATTTACTTCCGGGTGTAGGTCGGCGTTACCTCGCTAAATTCACTTGACATTCGTTTTCCACATTGAAGACTCGTACGATATAATCCACTGCAAGATGACACAATTAGAAAGTATATTTAATTTCTGGACTCCAAGAACGGCGTTCTTCACATAAGTAACACCTGTTTGTGTGTGCATTCGGGAGGACGACGGTGCAATCCCGCGCCCGGCCATCCTGATTTAGGTTTTCAATGATTTCCCTAAATCGCTTCAGGCAAATGCCGGGATGGTTCCTTAGGAAGGGCACGGCCGATTTCCTTCCCCATCCTTCCCTAATCCGAGCTTGTGCTCCGTCTCTAATGACATCGTTGTCGACGGGACGTTAAAACAGTAATCTCCACCTCCTCTGTTCGTGTGTTTAAGGTTGCGTTTTGAGGCTCAGGCAACATCGCAGTGACTATATTCCGCCTCTGGCCGCTAGTGTGTCGTTAGCTCAGAGGTTCCCTTGTGTGTTGCAGTGCTTGTACTATAAGACATAGCAGTTCGAATCACGGTAGAAGCCGCTGACTACAACCTTTTATTTTCCATTTTAATTAATGGAGTTGCAAACTGCTAGTAAAAATTTCTTATGCGAAATCTGCAGAATGCCTTTAAACATCAATCTTTGTCCGATGTCGACTTAGTAAATTAAGTTAATATCATGGATTTCTGCTTTGCAAATTCCAAGGTGCTTCACTGTAAAATAGACGCTGAAAAGATTCAAACCGACTGTCAACGATATAAATTTGAGCTTTGTTCGTCATATAGGTCTAACATGTCAGAAGGTTGTTTATGAAGTGCACATGTTCATTAATATAGTTCCCTTCTTCTAAATTTTTGCAATAGCATTTAACTGTAGACGTTTTCTAACACCGGCGTTAGCAATTCCTTTCCGTTCTCTGAAACCTTCAAACCGACAAATTTTTCTGGTTTAAATCTGATGACCTTAACTATCACTTCCGATCAACAATAAATACTTCATGAACCCATACATGGAACTCCAAATGTGCAGTGTTCCTGCACTGCTACAGAGCATGCATTGCAAGGTATTCACACAGTTTATCGCATAGACCATAAGGAATGAAACAAGAACTGTAATACACTTTACACCACAGACGCTCACTCTGGCTTGACGAAAACATCCAAACATTGACCAAAAGTTGCACAAATAATTTAGTTTGAAAGGAAAAGAAACGAGGTATGAAGCATTTATAAATTCATCGAATGTAGTGAGGTGGTTTAATTTCGTCCCAGTCTATAAAATTAATTTCGGGCCATACTCAGCTCTTGCCGATTAATGTAATATAATACCCGCCTACTAATCAGGGCGTCTGTCTCCGTTGCTTTTGAGCGTGAATGGAAATTGTAGAAATTTTCTGTGGAGCAACATTTAATAATAAAGCGTTTTAAATCATCAAAAGCGATGAGCGGTAGCAGGCGCTTTCGATAAAGAACGGGGGAGTGCAGCGCCGCTGCTGTCGCCACGGCCGCTCCCAGTAGCCAGCAAATGGATCCCGGAGCTTTGCCGCATACGGCGTCCAGAGGAGGACAGTCTGCAGGAAATCTGCCGCAAAATCGTTACTGGATAAAATTTTGATATCGGTGTGTCACAAAGCGAAATAGATTGAATCTGCGCTACCATTACATTCACGTCTTCAGCATTCAGACAGAAGAGGCTATAAAAATATTTTATGCCAGCTGCTCTCGATCCACTGACATTATGAACAGAAACAACGCACGCTACCGCTAGACCACAGGCGTAATCAGCATAGAGTTTCTCTATCATGGGACAAGTTTTCCTCAAGGGAAGTGCCGCAGTCTACAGTGTTGCCAGATTGTGCAGATAACCGGACTTAGAGAATTAGCGAGTTGGCCAGTTTTTTTGTCCCATGTCGCGATCGGCGCGGACTTAGCCTCTGATGCGGCCGGCCGCCGGTCAAGTTTTATGTCAAAGAGTGTACCTACGAGACGACCGCGAGTGAATACTCCAAATTATACTTACTGCTCGTTTTTATGCAATCAATGCTTTCTTTATAAGTCGTGAATTACCCCAGGAAGTTATTCCGCAAGACGTTATTTAGTGGAAATATGGAAAATAAGTGAGGGGTTGATTCTTTTTCTTCGAGACTAGCAATTATACGATGAGCAAAAGTAATTGAACTTATTTGTTTGAGGAGCTCAGTACTATGCTTCTTCCAGTCAAGAGTTCATCAATATGCTCACCCAAAAGTTTGGACCAGTCTAACCTGTTTAATGACTCCTTATTATGTGCTACATCAGTTGTTGGTATGTTGTACAGACCTGAATGTAGTGTGTTTTCTCAAAAATTAGGGAGACTCAATTTTCAAAGGTTCATTTAACAAATCTTTGAAAAACATCATTGTCAATCTCTTCTGTTGCTTTATATCTCGTGGGATTTATTATAACACCAGTATCATCTGCAAAAAATACTAGTTATGCTTGTTGGCTGTTAAGTAAAAGGTCGTTCACATACACTGCAGCAAAAGAATGCAACGCCCTCAAAGGTAACTTTATTTTATTGACTATTGAGGAGACCGATAGTTCGTCATTGTAGGAATATATGGCAATAAACTGAGCCCAAATGAAACACACATATCACAGTAAATGGTGCCCAAACAGTCGCATCAATAAACAGTGTACCCTTCCCCCAGGCGACAACACAGGCGTATATTCTCGCATGCAAAACGATCGTAAAGATGCCGAACGGCATCCTCCGATAGATTGTCCCAAGTATCTTGTCCCTTTTGTTGCAATTCGGCAATGGTTCATGCAGACGCTGAAGAACGAGTAAGTTCTCGCTTTGTCATGTCACATACGTGTTCAGCTGGCGAGAGATCACGTGATCTCGCTCAGCAGGGCAGTAGTAAACGAAGAAGAGCACGCTGCGTCGCAGCAGCCGTATGTGGACGTGCCTTGTCCTGTTGAAATAGCACATCACCTTTCTGACGAAGAAACTGCTGTAGCTTAGAGATAATAGCTTTCACAGTGTAGCTAGTTACATTACCGTTCAGAAACAGCAAATGTGACCACGAGTTATAGCTGATAGCCTACCACACTATGAAGCATGGGATGAGACCTATGTAACGTGGGCGAATGCACTCTGGAATATGCAGCTCACTAGGTCCACGCCACACACGTATATGTCTATCACTCGCATACAGACAGAACCTATTCTCATCATTGAAGACAACAAAGCGTCATTACACTCTTCAGTCTACTCTTTCACGACACCGGAGCAGCCATGTTTGGCGGTGTTGTGGTGTCAGTGGTAGCCTGGCCAGATGCACACGTCATCTTAATCCTGCCGCAAGCAGTGGTCCCTGATGACACAACTGGTGCTACATGTGCCCGGATTTCGTCGCTGGATGATGTTTGCTAGGCCATCGCTATTCGCACAATGCGTCAATCTTGACGTTCGTCTGTGCTACGCGGACGTCCAGAACCTGGTGTATCGGTGTGGGAAAGTTCCACAGAGACTGTTGAAAGCAGCGACGTACCACCGATATATAGTGTGCAACACACGCAACAATCCGTCGATACGTCAATCCAATTTCCCACAGGCCCACAATGAGACCCTGCTCAAATGGCTGAAGCTGTTCAGTACGATCATGCACCGGTGTGTTGTACCCTAGAATGGGTGTTGTTAAACTCAGCACAGTTACTGCCAGCAGAGTCAAAACAGAGGGTGCACAAACAGGCCTCCTCAGCCCTATGATCGCAGATGACTCACTAATACTACAACCCCTCAGTATGTGCACATTATAGCCTAGCGCCATTGAACACAGCCTTTGAGGGTGCTGCATTTTGTCCTCCAGCAGTATACATAAAGTATAGAAGTGGACCTAAAATTGAACCTTGTGTGACTCTCTTCGTTATTTCTTCCCACTTATCAAAATTTTCTCTCCTTATTTTATCTGAATTATTCAGCACAACTTTTCCTATTCTGTTTGTTAAGGGTGATTCAAACCAGTTGTGTGTAATCCATCAAATCCATTAAACGTAAGTAACGTGATTTACACAGCCAAATGCCTTAAAAAGATTGCAAAAATACCAAAGGGCGATATTATTTAAGGCTTGTAATATCTGGTGATTGACTGTATAAACAACATTCTCAGTCGAACAACCCTTCTGGAGTCTAATCTGTGATGTACCAAGCAAATTGTTTCTTTTTAAATGTGAGACTCCTGTTGAGTGCATTTATTTTTCAAAAAATTTTGTAAAAGGTGTCGGTAGGGAAATACACCATTGCTTTTGGGGCATTCATTGGGTGTTTTAGAAACACATTGCTCAAAAGATGAATTCGAAATAGTTTCTAACGATGTGAACTTCTTCCCCAAAGCAAATCATTAAAAACTCAATCTATCCACCTACGAGTAGTACTAATATATTACTATCAGGCTCTTTCTGAAATAAATTTTAATATGCATTGGTTAAATAAGTGTTTATTCTTGTCTCTCCATAATATCAAGTGTGTGAAGTAAGTAGTGTTATAAACATCAGGAGGCTATTCCTATGTCCTGCAGAACAAGAGGTAGATATAACCACATTGTCAAAAAACCTCCCATTCAAAAATAATAGCCCATTGAATATTTGCGACTTGTCGTTGGCACGGATGGCAAAAATACTACTGAGAAGCTTGCACGAGCTGGCCGCTGTGACCGAGCGGTTCTAGGTGCTTCAGTCCGGAACCGCGCTGCTGCTACGGTCGCAGGCTCGAATCCTGCCTCGGGCATGGATGTGTGTGATGTCCTTAGGTTAGGTTTAAGTAGTTCTAAGTCTAGGGGATTGATGATTTCAGAAGTTAAGTCCCATAGTGATAATAGCCATTTGAACGATTTGAAGCTTGCACGATGGTAAGAGGCCAAGACATTATTTAGTAAAGTTACGTCGGTTCCCACATTCTGGCAAACTCCAGACAGGTACCAAAGCTACGCTACATGGAAGAATACAGCATGGTTCCTGTTGTACGTCGCAACATAGTACAAATCCTAATATGGTAACTTTGGTGTGAATGTATTTCGTGTGTGATTGCGCCCCAGTCTATTTCCTGCTACATTCACACTTTGTTTACCATGACTATTGAACAGGGTCCTATGTTATGGCCACCTCGCGCGCCAGACCTCACCCGAGTATTCTGTTATCGGAATATAGCAAGTATCTTGTCTATACTGACAGGTTGGATTGTGTGGATTGTCTTAGGCAAAAACACGGTGTCCATGTATTTGTGGTGCATTTGGAATACTAATAAGCGTAAGGTAGTTCATGAAAGAATAGAAGATTCATGTTTAAACAACGTCCCAAAGACGTGAGATTATTAGAGACGATGCACAGGCCAGGACAAGAATGTAGAAGGTAACGGCCGTGTCCTTTTGAAAGCCGTCACTCACGGAAACCAGCGGAAAGTGTTGAGGTCGAGAGTGAGTCTGGCCAGGATTGTTAAGGAGTGCTCATCTTTAGGCAAAGATAAAATTTTTCACTAGCCAAGAGGAAATTTATATCTCACACAGGGCGCAGATAGACACGCCCAGGTGGAGCCGAGAGGTGGTGCATTAGACATGTTTCTCATTTCGGATATACGACCACGAAAGGGTTTAGAAGAAAACACATCGTAGCTTAATGATAACAGTGACGAAGCGAACTTGCAGTCAGCAGTGAAAGAGTGATTCCTGTCTCACGTTCCACATTGGCTGTACAACTGAATAAAAATGGGGGATATTCGCCGTCAGCAGTACAGAGAAACAAACAACCTCTGCTGAGACGGCACCCTTGCTTAGTATGCACGCCAACGTGAATTGCACTGATGAGCCAAAATATTGCGCCCACCGCCCACCGCGCGATTTAATGCGGCATGGTGGCGTTGTGGGCACGTGATGCGATAAGAAATGTATGTGGGCTAAGCAAACATAAATGAGGAGTCATTCTAGCAACGAGACAAGCCGCAAATTAAAAAATTCACTGACGTAAGAGACTTTGAAAAGAGGCAGATTGTTTTGGCCCAGTGCCTGGGAACAAGCATATCGGAAACGGCGAATCCTGTCGACTGGTTCACGTGCTGCTGTCGTAAGCATCTATGAGAAGTGGCTGAAGGACGGTGAAACAATGGGAAGGCGACGAGGTGCCTACGTCTTACCACAGAACGTGTCCGTCTCCGGTAGCTGAATGGTCAGCGTGACGGATTGTCAATCCTCTGGGCCCGGGTTCGATTCCCGGCTGGGTCGGGGAGTTGTCTCCGCCCAGGGACTGGGTGCTGTGCTGTCATCATCATCATCATCTTATCATCCTCATCGACTGCAGGTCGCCGACGTAGCGCCAAATTGAAAGACCGGCACCCGGCGAACGGCCTGCGCGACGGGGGGGGGGGGGGGGGGGGACGACCCTAGCCATACGATTAAACAAATAAATAAAACACAGAACGTGGCTGTCGGAGGCTTGCCAACTCTGTAAAGCAGGACAGGCGGCGACTTGTGACAGGTCTGGTGACGGAGTACAATGCTGGTGCAGGGACAAGTGTTTCCATGTTGACCCAACGTTACAATTGCTGTGGGCACGGGATCATCGAGATTGGACTATGGATAAATGGAAACGTGACGCCTAGTCGGATGAATCACGTTTCTTGTTACAGCAGGTCGATAGTCGTCTCCGGCGACATCGTCATTCAGGTGAACTGTTGCTCGAAAAATGCAGCACATCAAGGCAGTTGGAGCAGTATTACGCTATAGGGGGCATTCAGCTGGTCTTCCATGGGACCTGTGGTAGCTGTCGAAGGCACCATGGTGTCTGTGGATTACGTGAACATTCCAACAGACCACTTGTACCCCTTCATGCCCCGACGGCGACAGCATCTTCCAACAGGATAACTGTCCGTGTCACAAGGCCAGGATTGTGCCGTAGTGCTGAACTGATGTCTTGGCCACTAAATGCATCTGATCTGAACCCTTTGAAATACTTCCAAGACGCTGTGTGGTGTGAGATCCAAGCAGTGAAACCAGCGATTCGTAATTTAGAGGTATTACGTGACCTGAGAAAGGCCATCTGGTGCCACTTACCGCCTCCGGAAACCTTCCAAGGGCTTGTCGCATACAAGACATGTAGGATCGATGCTGTCCTGCATTTCAAAGGTGAACCGACACACTCTCAGCCAAACGGCCAAAACGTTTTGGGGTCCCTGGTGTATAATTGAATAATACAATAAAAATTAAAGAAAATTTAAAGATAATAATTACATCGGTTGGGCCACTTGTACAAAACTTAAATTTGGATGGTCGGGTGGGTATCGGAACCCCCATCCTTTTTAATGCGAGTCCAAAGTCGAAAACATGCGCTATCTCGTTTGGTAGCAGTTAACGTAGAGCAGATGCGAAAATTGTATTTGATTAGGTGGGTTTACATTTTGAAGAGAATAATACGTTTCAAACATGTCAGGGACCGTTAATCTCGAAATAGAGACGTTCTACATTGTATATTTTATGAACTTTTTCTGCCTCGTTCTCGATAAGTAGTTTTGTTAGCCATCTGGTATGTTGTTAGACTTTCCTGTATAAAATATTTGTGTGGATCGCTATTGCTTGATCTCCTTACACATGTGTCAAGCTGTGCAACAAAACAAGTTTCATGATGTTCAACTTTTGTACTACATGTCATGTTCTCTGCGACACGTTCATTGGAAAGATAGACCTTGCAATAAAGATCATCTTTAATAGAGCATCACCTGTTTTCGGCGCGTTATCTTCGGTTTACATAACCTTGAACTAAACATTATGTGAAGATTAGATTTCACAAAGTTTGGTTTGAGATACGTGTAGTCAATACACTTCGTTCTTTTACATATTTTTGGGCTTTCAGTATTCAATCCAATGTCGTTTTTGCCGTAAAATGTACATTTACTGAGACATCAATTAATGAGCAATGCAATATCTAAGAAAGGAAAGGAGAAAGGAAAATTAGAATTTTAAGTCCCGTTGACAATAGCGTTTTTACATACTAGGCAGAAGTTCGGAATGAACCACTATGGTGTTGGAAATCAGTCATTGGGTTTTCAAAAGAGTCAGCCTCGCTTTCGCATTACGTGAATTAGTGAAACAAAACGTATAAATACGTATGTTCGGAGCGGTTTTTATAGCAAGCCCTTTTCAATCCCGAATAAGGAGTGAAAGTTGTGGTTCAGCCCGTTTTTGATGACGATGTCCTTAGAGACATGCCCGGATTGAAGAAGTATCATGAATGAAACCGGCTGTGTATTTTTCAAAGGAACTACCCTGGTATTTGTCATGAGCAATTTAGGGAAGACACGCAAAACCCTAATCTGGATCTCTGTATGCAGATCTGAACCGTCGTTCTCCAGAACACGAGTCCAGTTTCTTACCCCCTGCCCCAGCTGATTCGCTAACACCGAAGCAGCTCATGCTGACAGAATGACAGGTAATGAACTAAGTACTTATTTTTAAAGTATCCTTGAGCATAGTTCCCCCCCTGTTCACGGAGAAATAGTGGATAACACTAATCAAAACGCCTCCACAAATAGAAATCTGCGTCTGTCACAATGGCCATGCAGAAACCTCTCACTGCTCGCAGTCACTGCGACACATGAGTGCTGTTTACAAATTGTTGCTAGACTGATTCTAAACTGTTGTCAAATTGTTTCCATATCTTTAATTTCCGGAAAGCTTTTGACACCGTTCCTCACAAGCGACATCTAATCAAATTGCTTGTCAATGAATTGTTGACTCAGTTGTGCGATGGATACGTGATGACCTGTCAGAAAGGTCCCATACGTATTAATTGACGGAAAGTCATCGAGTAAAACAGAAATAATACCTGGCGTTCCCCAAGGAAGAGTTATAGACCATCTGCTGTTCCTGATATAAATTAGCGACATAGGAGGCTATCTGAACAGCCCTCTTAAATTGTTTGCAGGTGATACTGTCATTTACCGTATTGTTAAGTCATCAGATGATCAAAACCAATTGCAAAATGATTTAGACAAGATATCTAGATGGCGCGAAAAGTGGCAACTGACTCTAAATAATGAAAAGTGGGAAGTCATCTACACGACTGCTAACAGGAATCCGCTAAATTTCGGTTACACGGTAAATCAAACAAATCTAAAGGTTGTACGTTCGACTAAATACTTAGGGATTACAATTACGGATAACTTAAATTGGAACGATCACACAGACAATGTTGTGAGTAAAGCAGGACCGCGTTTTATTGGTAGAACACTTGGAAAGTGCAACAGGTCTATTAAAGAGACTGCTTACACCATGCTTGTCCGCCATCTTCTGGAGTATTATACGTTTCCTTTAATTTACGTTTGTGGTCACAGACTTTATGTAAACAAATTGCCGATTTTGTTCTATAATGACCATCATCAGATCTGCAGCAAAAAATGGGAAAAACATAAATACACTCGCAGATTGTCTACAGCTTAAAAACAATACATACACCATAATGAAAATTACTACTGACAAATATATGAATTTGTGCGCTTTAAGTATGAAGAGGCATACCTGTTTTATACACTCCTGGAAATGGAAAAAGAACACATTGACACCGGTGTGTCAGACCCACCATACTTGCTCCGGACACTGCGAGAGGGCTGTACAAGCAATGATCACACGCACGGCACAGCGGACACACCAGGAACCGCGGTGTTGGCCGTCGAATGGCGCTAGCTGCGCAGCATTTGTGCACCGCCGCCGTCAGTGTCAGCCAGTTTGCCGTGGCATACGGAGCTCCATCGCAGTCTTTAACACTGGTAGCATGCCGCGACAGCGTGGACGTGAACCGTATGTGCAGTTGACGGACTTTGAGCGAGGGCGTATAGTGGGCATGCGAGAGGCCGGGTGGACGTACCGCCGAATTGCTCAACACGTGGGGCGTGAGGTCTCCACAGCACATCGATGTTGTCGCCAGTGGTCGGCGGAAGGTGCACGTGCCCGTCGACCTGGGACCGGACCGCAGCGACGCACGGATGCACGCCAAGACCGTAGGATCCTACGCAGTGCCGTAGGGGACCGCACCGCCACTTCCCAGCAAATTAGGGACACTGTTGCTCCTGGGGTATCGGCGAGGACCATTCGCAACCGTCTCCATGAAGCTGGGCTACGGTCCCGCACACCGTTAGGCCGTCTTCCGCTCACGCCCCAACATCGTGCAGCCCGCCTCCAGTGGTGTCGCGACAGGCGTGAATGGAGGGACGAATGGAGACGTGTCGTCTTCAGCGATGAGAGTCGCTTCTGCCTTGGTGCCAATGATGGTCGTATGCGTGTTTGGCGCCGTGCAGGTGAGCGCCACAATCAGGACTGCATACGACCGAGGCACACAGGGCCAACACCCGGCATCATGGTGTGGGGAGCGATCTCCTACACTGGCCGTACACCACTGGTGATCGTCGAGGGGACACTGAACAGTGCACGGTACATCCAAACCGTCATCGAACCCATCGTTCTACCATTCCTAGACCGGCAAGGGAACTTGCTGTTCCAACAGGACAATGCACGTCCGCATGTATCCCGTGCCACCCAACGTGCTCTAGAAGGTGTAAGTCAACTACCCTGGCCAGCAAGATCTCCGGATCTGTCCCCCATTGAGCATGTTTGGGACTGGATGAAGCGTCGTCTCACGCGGTCTGCACGTCCAGCACGAACGCTGGTCCAACTGAGGCGCCAGGTGGAAATGGCATGGCAAGCCGTTCCACAGGACTACATCCAGCATCTCTACGATCGTCTCCATGGGAGAATAGCAGCCTGCATTGCTGCGAAAGGTGGATATACACTGTACTAGTGCCGACATTGTGCATGCTCTGTTGCCTGTGTCTATGTGCCTGTGGTTCTGTCAGTGTGATCATGTGATGTATCTGACCCCAGGAATGTGTCAATAAAGTTTCCCCTTCCTGGGACAATGAATTCACGGTGTTCTTATTTCAATTTCCAGGAGTGTAAAAACAAAGTCCTAATGTACTGCAGCCATCATGGCATCGTCAATCAGAATCAGCAACAGCATCGTCAAATATATATAAATAACATCATATGCACGAGTCATGTTGTCAGTAGCACTACTGTTCAGAACAAGCTGCCGTACAGTAGCCACAACATGTTTGTGTTGTAAGTTCACCAGATGTCGCTAATGTCGGCATACACTAGTTTTCAATAATTAACTAAACAGCGAAAATAAAGGGGGATACAATAGTTGAAGTCTGTAATGAGCTGGAGTATTCTTGTGAAGTGTGAGATTTGCATCAGAGTGGATTGTCGGAGGGCATTGAAAAAGTTAAAAAAAGTGCAGCTCGTTTTTAATCATCGTGATACAGGGGAGAGAATGCCACGGACATGGTACATCCATTGAGGTGGCCATCATTAAAACAAAGGCGTTTTTCGTTGCGACACTATCTTCTCATGAAATTTGTCACTCACTTTCTCCTCCGATAACGAAAATATTTTTTTGGAACCCACCTCCATTGGGAGAAATGATCACGTAATAAAATAAGACAAATCAGAGTTCGGACAGGAAGATTTTGGTGCTCGTTTTCCCCCCCCGCCGGTTGAGAGTGGAACGGAAGAGTAATGGCTTGAAGGTGGTTCGGCGAACTCTCTCTACTAAGCACGTAACTGTGAATTGCGGGGTCATGATATAAATGTGGATGTAGGCTGTCGTACAACCATGCTACAGTATCTTCAAGCTAGAACCTCGCTATCCTGGATGGAATTTCCCGATACAGTTCACGTGAATGTACCGGGGTTGGGCAAAAATACGGAAACACGGCGAGAAATGCATGTTTGAATATAAATGCAACTGCTAGCTATACCTGCAGGTTGCGCTGTTGCATTTGACCACGAAGAGCACCGATGCAATGTTCTCAGTACGTTGCAAGTGTCCGTCGTAGACATAACAGTGGTCTGTGGAGCTGGGAGTGCATGGTGTCAGAGCTAAGTGAAATCGAACGAGTGCAAGTTCTTGGTGCTCGTGTGACGGGTGCTTCCGTAACCAAGGCAGCCGAAGTGTTTGGTGTCTGAAGAGGCATCTTATCGAAGATTTATACCGCATGCAGGGAAAGCGAAAAACATTATCTACTTCTACATCTACATTCATACTCCGCAAGCCACCTGACGGCGTGTGGCGGAGGGTACCTTGAGTACCTCTATCGGTTCTCCCTTATATTCCAGTCTCGTATTGTTCGTGGAAAGAAAGATTGTCAGTATGCCTCTGTGTGGGCTGTAATCTCTCTGATTTTATCCTCATGGTCTCTTCGCGAGATATACGTAGGAAGGAGCAATATACTGCTTGACTCCTCGGTGAAGGTATGTTCTCGAAACTTCAACAAAAGCCCGTACCGAGCTACTGAGCGTCTCTCCAGCAGAGTCTTCCACTGGAGTTTATCTATCATCTCCGTAACGCTTTCGCGATAACTAAATGATCCTGTAACGAAGTGCGCTGCTCTCTGTTGGATCTTCTCTATCTCTTCTATCAACCCTATCTGGTACGGATCCCACAGTGCTGAGCAGTATTCAAGCAGTAGGCGAACAAGTGTACTGTAACCTACTTCCTTTGTTTTCGGACTGCATTTCCTTAGGATTCTTCCAATGAATCTGTCTGGCACCTGCTTTACCGACAATCTATTTTATATGGTCTATTCTATCGCTTGCGCCTTTGTCCCGCCGCGGGGTTGGCGTGGTTAAATCGGATTTGGCATGTTAATGTGAAGGGGTGGCCGGATGCCCTTCCTTCCGCCACCCTGTACCCCCCGGGACGGAATCAGAGTGCTCCATCTGTCTGCGTCCAGTGTAAATCATGGAAAAGTGCGGATGTGTTTCAAAAGTCTGTGAGTCGTGTAAGTGAGGCGGGACAGGGGACCAGCCCGGTATTCACCTAGGGGGATGTGGAAAACCGCCTAAAAACCACATCCAGGCTGGCCGGCACACCAGCCCTCGTCGTTAATCCGGCGGGCGGATTCGATCCGGGGCCTGCGCGCCTACCCGAGTCCAGGAAGCAGCGCATTAGCGCTCTCGGCCAACCTGGCGGGTGATCAATTTTATATCGTCATTCCATTTTAAATCATTCCTAATGCCTACTCCCAGATAATTTATGGAATTAACTGCTTCCCGTTGCTGACCTGCTATATTGTAGCTAAATTATAAAGGATCTTTCTTTCTATGTATTCGCAGCAGGTTACACTTGTCTACATTGAGATTCAATTGCCATTCCCTGCACCATGCGTCAATCGTTGCAGATCTTCCTGCATTTCAGTACGATTTTCCATTGTCACAGCCTATCGATATACTATAGCATCATCCGCAAAAAGCCTCAGTGAACTTCCGATGTTATCCACAAGGTCATTTATATACTGTGAATAGCAACGGTCCTACGACACTCCCCTGCGGCACACCTGAAATGACTCTTATTTCGAAAGACTTCTCTCCGCTAAGTCACAGTGAGGACGAAAGTGGGCTTTAAGTGATGGTGAGGGAGGGTCTGTGAATAAAATTATGACGAAAAATAAGGGGATGGCAGATGCATAAATCACAGCAGAATTGGATGTCGCACTCGCGAACCATGTCAGCACCAAAACAGCACGAAGGGAGCTCCATAAGCAAGGAACTGCAGGGCGAGCTGGAATACAAAAACCTCTCATTAACGATGCAAATACCCGTAACAGGAAAACATGGGGCTGAAGTCATAAAAACGGGACTATGGAGCGATGGAAGAAAGTTATTTGACCGTATAAGTCTTGTTTCACATTGTTTGCAATTTCTGGCTGAGTTTACGTCCCAAGAGTGAAACATGGCGAGGGTTATGTGGTGATCTGGACAACCATATCGTGGTATTCCACGGCCCCCCCACGATTACTCCATAAGGTCGCATTACTGCCAAGGATTATGTGACCATTTTTGCTGATCATGTCCATCCCATGGTACAATGTATGTTTCCCAATTATGATGTCGTGTTCCAAGACGACAAGGCCCCTGTTGATACATCTCGCATGGTCCAGGACTGGTTTTGTGAGCACGAGGATGCATTGTCGCGTCTCCCCTGGCCAACACAGTCACCAGATCTCAGTATTGTTGAGCCTTGTGGCCTGATTTGGAGAGAAGGGTATGTGACGAGTATTCACCTCCAACATCGTTATCTGAACGTGCAGCTACTTTGCATGAATAATGGTATAAGATTCCCTTGATAACCTAACAGTTTCTGTATTTATCCATACCGAGAAAGAATTTTGCACGATTTCCCTAAGGAGGACATACAACAACTCTATCAGTCAATGCCACAACAACTCTATCAGTCAATGCCAAGTCTAATAACTGCTTGCATAAGGGCAAGAGGTGGAACAATGCGCTATTGACTTGCTCAATTTGTGAAGATCTTGTTCTTGCACTGAGACTTCATGAATGCTGTCGATATGCTGTTACACTATTCGACACACGCCGGCGTATAATATGAGGATGGTTTGAAAAGTTCTCGGAACGGAATAGAAAAAAAGCACTTAATCACTGAAACTTTTTTATTTTTCAGTTTAGTCTCCTTGTAGGTTAATGCACTTGGTCCAACGATGTTCCAGTGCCTTGATCTTATTTCGAAAATGAGTTTCCTCCAGGTCTGCAAAATAGTTGTCAACTCCGGTTATCAATGCTTCGTTTGAAGTTAATCTTCGTCCACCAAGAAAAGTTTTCAGTTTTTGGAAGAGATGGAAGTCTGACGGAGCCATATGAGGTGAATAAGGCGAGTGTGGCAACAATTTATACCTTAGTTCGTGTAATTTTGGCATGGTGACAGCACATGTGTGTGGGCGCAATTTCTTCATGGAAGATGCCTTTCTTCATTGCTAAACCTGGTCTTATCCGCATGTATTTTGGTGCAATTTGTCCAGAAGGTTAGCACAGTATTCTCCAGTATTTTTTTCCCAGTAGAGGGATAATATACAAACAGAATCCCCTTCGCATACCAATACACTGATGCCATGACCTTTGCCGCCGAAGGAATTGTCTTTACTTTCTTGGTGGCGGAGAATCAGCAAGTTTCCACTGCTTTGACTGTTGTTTTGTCTCTCGGGTGTAGTAGGGCACCCAAGTTTAATCTGTGATCAAAAAACGGCGCAAAAAATCTTGTTCGTTTCTCCTAAAACGGGCCAAACATTGTTCCGATATGTCCATCCTCATGCGTTTTTGATCCAGTGTCAAGAGTCGCGGCACCCATCTTGCAGATAATTTTTTCATTTCTAATTCTTCAGTTAAAATGTGATATACCCTTTCAGATGACATCTGGCAAGCGTGAGCAATTTCGCACACTTTCAATTCGCGCTCCTCCATGACCATTTTGTGCACTTTTGCAATGATTTCTGGAGTAGTGACACATCTTGGCCGACCACTGCGCGGATCATCATCTAAGCTCTCCCGGCCAAATTTAAATTCATTTGTCCCCTTGGGAACAATTGAATATGAAGGAGCAGAGTCTCCCTGTGTATTCTGGAAATCGGCATGAATGTCCCTTGCTTTCATATGTTTCTTTACGAAGTCCTTAATCACTGCTCGGATCTCGATTTTTTTCATCTTCACAAATCACTACGAGGGAACAACAGAGCCACGTCACCGTCACAGCTCTCTTCCAAGAGTACTGACGTGGCACTGAGTTTACATGCAACAGTCCAATGAATATCACGTGAACAACTCGTTGCGCTAGCGCTGACCTCTCGTGGTGATACTGAGAACTTTTCAAACCACCCTCGTACAATGCTCTCAGTCCTGGGTCTTCGGTATTGTCTCACTTCAAACATATTTAGCCACCAAATGAAACTAAAATTTATGTAGCTGAGTAGCATCGTGATCTCCCAAATGGAAATTCGATTACTCGCTAACAAGTCGTTACTACGTCAACCAGGCTCTCGCACAGTGATCGATGTAAACAAGAGCCAGACGAATACAGCAGCACTATCCATTACTGCACGTAGTGTCTTCCAGAAACTGCGAAGGTCATTCACGTAATCGCTGAAAAGACGGTTGGCAGAACCGTACTTCACAACTGAGCAGATCCAACCTCTAACCTTAGGACCAACTCGCGTGTTCTATTTTACGCCGATGTGTGTCGGATCGTGTGGCATCATGTCAACAGTGTCACGAAGCCTGAGTACAAACGGTTTACTCCCAGTTTTTGAACAAAGGCAAATGTGCGAACTGCTTCCGTCGGAAGGAGGAGCACAGCGCTGAGGTTCTGGAAAGCAACAGATTCAACATGTCCTTGAGAATGGCTATAAGGCGGAAATCATGATTGTGTAAAATAAGTGAACAATTAACCGTCAAATGGCGGAAATTTCTTTTCAAAAGCAAATATAGCTGTGCATGTGAGATTGTCATGTTCGATGCTGTATTAGCCCCAGGGCACTTGTAGAGTCATCACAAAAACGTACTGCAGCACCAGGCGATAGCCACCTGTCACAGCCGGCCGAAGTGGCCGTGCGGTTAAAGGCGCTGCAGTCTGGAACCGCAAGACCGCTACGGTCGCAGGTTCGAATCCTGCCTCGGGCATGGATGTTTGTGATGTCCTTAGGTTAGTTAGGTTTAACTAGTTCTAAGTTCTAGGGCACTAATGACCTCAGCAGTTGAGTCCCATAGTGCTCAGAGCCATTTGAAACCACCTGTCACGGTGTAACTCCGTGACGCGGAAACTGCAGGCCGTGTTTACGTCAGCACTTGTACGTGCCTCAGCGGGGAGAGTGCAGCTCAGCTGTGTACCGTGGGAGGGGCGGATCTCCTTGACCGCGAATCCCTGGCAGCCTTGAGCCTTTGGGTTCAAGCCTCGGCGGCGGGAAACGGCACGCTAAGCGCGGAAGGCGGACGGTGGCGTGGCGTGCTGACGCTGCAAAGAGATAACCGTTGTCTTTCAGGTGGTCTGAGTGCGATTTACGGAGTGGTACACTCATACAAATTCTTCTTTGCTTACTCGTGATTTACAGTGGATGGCTTATTCAGCAATAAGTGGATCAGTGATATCTTCGGCATATCGAGATAAGAGGAGTTAGATAAGGATGTTCCGATTGTACGGCTGCCAGTGAGTCTTAAAATAAGGACATAAGAGGAGGTAGATAAGGATGTTCCGATTGTACAGCTGCCAGTGAATCTTAAAATAAGGACAGTAGGCGCTCCTTATCATATCACCTAGCATTTTTTGGTCCAACAAAATATACCTGACGTGTAAAATTTTATAAAGTAAGTTTGTACTGCTAATAATAATTCACTCGGAAAGGGTCAAGCTTGTTATGATGTGAATAATGCGGTAACTTTTCGTGGCCGTTAAATATCCGAAAGATAATTCGAACGTATTAAATCAAACCTTTTTGTTATAAGAATGTTTATATTACCGAAGGTTATAATTAAACTTTCCCTATTTAACACGTTATAACACGGAAACTAACTAGCGTACGAGTAACAAACTTGGTAGCTCTAATGTAAACGACATGGGGAAGAGAAATAATGCCGAATCAATTCAACTGCAACACTTTTGCCGGCCGAAGTGGCCGTGCGGTTAAAGGCGCTGCAGTCTGGAACCGCAAGACCGCTACGGTCGCAGGTTCGAATCCTGCCTCGGGCATGGATGTTTGTGATGTCCTTAGGTTAGTTAGGTTTAACTAGTTCTAAGTTCTAGGGGACTAATGACCTCAGAAGTTGAGTCCCATAGTGCTCAGAGCCATTTGAACCATTTTTTTGCAACACTTTTAATGTGCTGCTACGCTGCATCATACCATTACGTACCGGTACCATTACTGCTACAAAAAAAGGCTCAATATGGCACCCATCAGCGTTCAGAAGAGTCTCAAGGCACAGGATTGCATTGTGCACAGCAGAACGAAGCATGTCCGTAGGTATGCTGACTACCACTCATGATATACTGCGCTTCAGAGCATCACATGTGTAAATGTTCCCCTGATAAACGCTGTTCTTCAGGTAGCCCCACAACCAGAAATCACAGGGAGTGAGGTCAGGCGATCGTACCGGCAAAGAATTTGGAAATGATCGGCTGTTAATTCGAACGTTTCCAAATGCGTTTCGGAGAAGCAGGTGAACTTCATGAGCGATGTGCTGTGGTTCAAAAATGGCTCTGAGCACTATGGGACTTAACATCTGAGGTCATCAGTCCCCTAGAAAGAAGTTATTAAACCTAACTAACCTAAGGACATCACACACATCAATGCCTGAGGCAGGATTCGAACCTGCGACCGTAGCAGTCGCGCGGTTCCGGACTGAAGCTCCTAGAACCTCTCGGCCACCGCGGCCGGCGATGTGCGGTGGGCCAACTTGCATGAAAACTGTTGAGTGCAATGCGTCTCTCTCCTGAATGGCGGCTATTACACGCTGGCGAAACATATCGCAGTAACGCAGGCCAGTCACACTGCACGTCTTTGCTCCTTGACCGCCAACCTGTTCGAAAAAGAATGGGTCAATGATGAACGTAGCCGTGAAGGCACGCCATACGGTGACACGTTCACCACACAGAGGAACTTCATGCACAGTGGCTGGAGGTGAAGACCTCCACTCTCGGCAGTTGTGTGTGTTCACCTCACCCATCAGAGTAAAATTAACTTCGTCTGCCCATAGGATGGTCCAGGGTCAACCCTCGTCGACTACTATCCTTGCCAGAAGGTGGAGAGCGAAGTCAGCTCGTCGTTGTGCTCCCTGTGGTGCAAGCTGCTGTACGATATGGATCTTGTATGGATACCATTTGAGAATGATACGAAGCACCTCGATACAGTGGACCACCGGATGTTCAACAGTCGTGACACAGCATGCGCATGCCTGACGATCGAGAATTGCGCGTGGCGTTGTTTGCTACAGCAACAGCGATTTCATGAACCACCTGTGGTGCAACCGGTCGTCGGCCTCTTCCCGGAAAGACCCCCAGTTCTCCACTTGACTCGAACTTCTTCATCACGCTCCGTACGGCAGGTGGAGAAAGAGGACCCTTCCGTAATCCTTTCAGCTTGCGAAATTCTCGAAGTGCAGCTACAGCATTACTGTTGTTTTGATAACAGAGCTTCACCAATAATGCCCTGCCCCTTTGGTCCAAGCTCATGTTGACATGTCAACAATTGCACTGCGACCGGTCAGTTGTGTGGGACTATGAATCACGATGACTGACCACGGCACGTGGTGGCCATTGTTGGAACTGGACGGTGGCACTGTGACGCTTGGAAATCATGCACCCCATACTCTGGACATTAATGCCACCTATAACACTCCAACAGCATTTACGTAGCTTGTATTATGAAATACCAAATTTGGTTTACGTACTATGCCCCAACAGAACAAGTAGTCCTGTCACGGAAAAGCCACGTATAACACTCCTGTCTGCCACTGCTATACCATAACCTCGAAACTGGAGGCAGTTTGCAAACAGAATTATTATGTTAGAGTAATAATGGTATAAAGCAACAGAACAGTGTTACCCTCTGAGAGGAATTTTGCTAGGTTGACCGTGTTGTACCTAACGGGAATGGCTTATCGGAAATGAAAGTCAGAATTACGTAAATATTCGAACAGTAACAAACAAAATGTTGCCTATCTGCACTGTTCAACGGATAAAGAAAACGGTCGCCGGAATAACTAGGCAAGAGAATGATTAACATTCTCGTTCAAGAAAATAGTTATTAGTAACTTTAATGGATAAACACAACCTATACTTTGTCACACGCGAGTGCAGTGAACTCTGACACATACATATGTTTACGGTAAGATTGAAACTAACAGTTAGAGCAGCAGAAACCATTTGCAAAATTATAAGAGATACCGAAACACACTATTACTTTCAGGGCTTAAAGAAATTATGGTTTTTATAATTAGTGGTCTTTCCGTTACTTGTTACCGAGCTTTAACACAATAGACAAACTGTGGATCCTTTTATACTATTAATATGCACTTCTAATACACAAGAGAGACAAACACTTAGCAAACATGAGTATATAACGTTTCACAAGTGCAGCTTTCCACTACAGTCAGACACAAAATTAACATATATGTAAGGTACTGACTCACCTTCTGCGATTTACAACAGGCAGTAATGTGATCATTTACTAAGCAAAACTTTATAAGCCTCAGTCTTAAGAACTTTTAATTTGAAGTTGGCAACAACACATTAATAAGCAGTTTTACTAGGAAAATTATTTTCAGCAAGCATCATTAACTTTAACTCACTCTCTTGCCACATTAACTTTAACTTTCTCTTTACTATGTTCAAGAGGCATTAATTAGAAAAAAAGAAATGGTTTTTAATGTTCTTTCAGTAGGGACACTCGGTAATCACTTTAGTTCAAACGGAGAGGAACCTGAGGGGTGTTATGATAAGGAAAAAATCAAGGTAGGTACTTAAATTCAGATATAAATTACCTTGTATTTGAGCACAGTAACACATCCATTAAGCTGATCCTTCACTGTACATCATTATAGTATTACGTTACAGTGATTGCGCAACGTGGTGGCAACTGCATGTTGGTAGGTGGATTCGCAGGCAGAATTGCTGGACTCTGGCCCTTCTTGGTGGCGATGATGAATACCAATTCGAGAATCGTTCCAGCTATTTATCCATCCATCCGAGGCATTGGAAAGTAACAGAAAAAGCCTCTCTCTCGGAACCAGCACAATATGCAACTATTACATGGCAGTGCACAGTTTGGTAGCTCGTCCCCGACTCGTAGCTCGTCCCCGACTGACTATCAGTTCCACCTTTTCTACCTAGGCCAACCACAATTTGCGCGCGCTACACAGTGCCGTTCCCGAGGGGAACCACAACAACTTTTACATACAAACTAACTAAGAACCCTAAGTGAGGATCAGCAGTTTACATAATAGCAAAGAAATACATTAAATGAAACAGAACATTTGCACATATTGACATTTCTACAAAAAATAATTCACACAGAAATTACAATTATATACAGTAAGTTTTTTTCCCCCCAATGGGACAAAGAATTTAAATGACAGATACACTACTTTGCATAGAACCAAACCATGACATCAAAGTTGGTACAAAGAAAGCAGTATACAATTTTGTGTTATCTATTCAATTAAACACATTTACAGAAGCTCAACGATGTAACATTAAATGAAACAAAAGCAAAATAAATCAGTAGAGCATTAGAGCTATGGTGTTACACACCAAATATGTTTCTCGTACGGTAATTAGTTTCCGTGCTATAATGTGTTAAATGGGGAAAGTTTGGTTATAACCACCCGATATATTAAGATCTAAGAACATTAACTCGTCAGTGTGTGCAACACACTGAGTGTGCTATCTGAACGAAAGTACCAGAGCTGACCACTAGATTTAACTAAAAGCGGCCCCGCCAGTATAACAGGAGGCAGGGAGTATTGTTTTGACGGTAGAGAAGCGGTAACAGCAGAATGGGTCTGTCAGGAGAGTTCAGTGACTTCGAACGTGGAGTAGTCAGTGGATGTCACCTGAGTAACAAATCAACCAGAGACATTTCAATCCTTCTAAAGTTGCCCAGGTTGATTATTGGTGGTGTGACTGTGAAGTGAAAACGCTAATCAACAGCCACGGCTGAAGACCGCGTGTATTAAAGGACAGGGACAATCGAGCATTTTGGAAGATGGTTGTAAGAAATCGCATGAAATCAGCGAAAATTGTCACTCGTGAATTACAAACTGTTAGCAGCAGTCCGCCAGCAGAATGTGGGTAGGGATTTAAAAACAGTGGAGTGCCGATGTGGAGCAGCTCCTCTTAAGCTGCATATTTCAGAAGTCAGTACTCAACGACACTTTTGGAGATGTGGAGAGGGACGCTACTTGAGAGTGAATGACTGAAAACTTGTGATTTGGAGTAATGAATCACGATATACTCTGTGGGAATCCGATGGAAAGGTTTTGGTTTAGCGAATGCCTGGAGAATGTTGTGTAGAGGCAACAGTTACATACGGAGGAGATGGTGTTATGGTATGGGGGTGTTTTTAACGTGGAAAGAATGTGGTACCCTTACTGCGCTTAAGAAAACACTAAATACCGAAGGATGTGAACACATCTTCCAGCATTGTGTAGTGTGTACAGTAGAGGAACGTTTCGGAGACGATGAGAGTTACAGAGATTCACACGCCTGGCTGTAAATATCCACAGCCGAGTTCGAGCCATCATAAAGGCGAAGAGTGGACACGCCCCATATTACTTTTGATAAGATAATGTATGTGATAGAAGAAAATAGCCGTGAAAAGTGCACAGGCGACAGCAAAATGAGCAGAAGTAGAGGCAGTATAGTTGTCACCTCTTTTCTCGGCTTACCTCTTTAAGTATCTCGAAGCGAAGTAGTTTTGTTCATATAGAATGCTTTTTCTTAGTTGAATAATCAATGCATGAATCCAACTGCTAGCAAAAACTGGTAGCTCTAACGACATATGTTGCACCGTGTTCTGGTGGCGAAAAACAGAGCAGGTCGGACATGTGTTTAATGGGCAGTAGTCTTCTGCAAGCAAGTACTGGGATCACAGTAGATAACTCAAAGTGTGATGTTTGAAGAGCTAATCGATGTGGAGTAAACACCTGAAGATTATCATTTTAAAAACAAGGAAATATCTATGTTTCACTGAATTATGAGAGTCCCCACTCGGAGATCCTAACGACATTTGCGCGGCAAAACATTTCCTTCACAAATGGATCCCCTGTTTATCTGTTTTCTGAACATTACATTTCCGTGCGTTCGTGCTTGACTCTCTGATTTCTTCCGTGTGTTGAAAGGTATACCATTATCGTTCAAGAGAAGCACACAGAGTTTACGTACGAAGCACAATTCACGGGTTTTGTATTCAGTCTTGCTCTTTTGCAACTAAGACAGAAATGATTTCCTCTTACTGTATTCATACGTTGTGGTATCCGGTGAAGATATTCTGTAAAAATATGATCTGTATGTCCTAATATCTGCCGGGAATTACTAAAAGGTTCAAGCTCAGTGTGATTAATTTGGCGAAGGCAGTGAGAATGTCTGTAACGAAACTGCGCCTATGTTACACCATTCTTGAAATCTGTTGAACTAATTGAAAGTTTGTACAATTTTCGTGCTACTAACAAATTCCCCGTTGTCACAACTGCCTAAATTATCGCGATTCTAAAACGCATTGTCTCCTTACTATGCCTTAATATCTATTGCTTAATAACATTACCAAAACTTCTCTCATCGTCGGAGTGCACTACTCTCTACGACTATAACATGTCATTGTTCCAATGTGTCACCACGTGGCAGCTATTTACTCAATCTATTGGACAAAATCCTTTTATGTACAGAATTTTTCCAACATAAAAATAACTGTACTTCTCCTTTATATTTCTCTTCTTTCCTATTTATTTAACACTAGCTTAGCGCCAGCTGCTTCGCTCACGTAGACTGTATTGTCTGCGCAGATTTTTGGTTTTTATTTAATCGAATTTTTGTGTTGTACACATAATTAATTACAACATCTCCTAAACTTTTCGCGCTAATGAAGGCCGTAGAATTATGGTCTTTTCTGAATGTACTTCTGATCAAAAAGGGATTCTCTTAGCTGGAGTCTAGAGTATTTATTGATCCCGCCTTTTGGGTTCTTGTGGTGATATTTCCATAGAAACTTCCATCCCCTAACACACATTTCTTTAGAAGTCAGATATCAGTTATCATGGATTTATTTTTAAAATGTTTTAATACAGCGAGATACTCTTTAAGACAAAAACAAAAGAAGACGATGCACCACGAAGGAATTATCCGAATGGGACGGAAATCGGTAAATATGGTGTACATATATAGACAGACAGATGATTACAATTTCATAAAAAATTGGATGATTTATCCAAGAGGAAGAGCTTCGCAATCTGAGTAGGGCAATAACCGTTGATCCACTTCCGGCTCTTGTGGAAACAGTTATTCTTCGTGGCACTGTCTGAATGAGTTGTTGGATGTCCTACTAGGGGATATCGTGCCAAATTCTGTCCAAATGGCGCATTAGACCGTCAAAATCCCGATATGATTGGAGATCCCTGCCCATAATGCTCCAAACGTTCTTAACTGGGCAGAGATCGGGCGACCTTGCTGGCCAAGGTAAGGTTTGGCAAGCACGAAAAAAAAAAAAAAGTGCTATAAGGATGCCGTTGATGGCAACAAAGGGAACCCACTATAAAATGAAATGGCAGACCACACCATCAATCCTGGTTGTCGGGCCGTATGGCGGGCGACAGTCAGGTTGGTATCTCACCGCTCTCCGGCCTGTAATCTCTTTGACTGGAGTAGAATTGTCTTCACTGATGGATCCCGCTTCGGATTGCGCCCCATGACCAGCGAAGACGTGTCTGCACGAAGACGTGTCTGCAGACGTCCTGTACAGCGGTGATATCCAACCTTACTCTAGCCTGTCATACGGGCCGACAACAAGGAGTGCCATTTATTTTCGTAGCACGACCCCTTTGGTTGTTATCCGTGGCACATTTACAGCACAGCAGTACGTCGACGATATTCTACGCCCTGTTTTGTTGCCCTTAGTGGCAAGCCAACCTGAGCTTCCATTTCTGCAAAATAATGCCCGCCCACAAACGGCGAGGGTTCCTACTGCTTGCCTTCGTGCTCGCCAAACGCTACCTTGGCCTGTAAGGTCGCCGGGTATCTCGCCAATTGAAAAGGTTTGAAGTATTATGGGCGACCCGCCAGCCAGCTCGGGATTTTGACGATTTAACGTGTCAATTGGACAGAATCTGGTGCAATATCCCTGACGAGGGTATCCAACGACTCTGTCAATCAGTGACAAGCCGAATAACTGCTTGCATAAAGACCAAAGGTAGAGCAACACGTTATCGACTTACTCAGTTTATGAAGTTCTTCCTCTTGAATAAATCATCCAACTTTTCTGAAACTGTAATCATTTGTCTGTTTGCCATGTACATCACATCTACAGATTTTCCATCCCATTCGGATAATTTCTACGTGGTGTGTCTTTTTTGTTTTAGAGAGTATTTGCATAAAAATTTTCGTCCCTTATGTTACCCCCTTAGGGGTTGAATTTCCAAAAGACACTGAAACACATTTTTTTAAATTTATAACCGAGAAGGCAAATACAAAATTTCAGAGATTAGTTCGAAAATGATTTCGCAATGCAATATTTCCATTAAAATTTTCATTTCCAATTTTATCCACTTGGGGTTGAATTTACAAATACACTGGAACTCGTTTTTTTTTAATTTCTAACCGAGAAACCAAATACAAATTTTCTTAGATATAGCTTTACAAATATTCGCAATGAAATATTTTCATAAAAATTTTCGTCTCCTATTTCACCCCCTTAGGAAGTGAATTTCCAAAAACACTGAATCACAACTTTTTTATTTCTAACCGACAAGTCAAGTACCATTTTCCATAGACGTATCTTTAAGAATGCTTTAGTAGTTATTTACAATTATTTATTTTCAAGGAAAACTTTCACCCACTGTTCACCCACGTACGGGTGCTAAAACACGTATTTATTTACTTCTGACGGAGAAACCAAATATCAATTTTGGTAGTTCGAACTTCAAAATTTCATTGATAGCGACATACTTTCAATAAACCTTTCATCCCGTATTTCACAACCTTAGGGATGGAATTTCGAAAAATCCCTTCTTAAATGATGCCTACAGCATAAGATCAAACCCTCTCCAACTTTCAGTGATGTATCAGTCAATCAGGATGTTCCCCTTTATATACGAGTATATTGATTAATGAGATTGCCAGTCCATTTTGTGTTTTGACGTTATAAAATTGACTAAAAGACTTATCGTCGAACTCTGAAAAGAGTTAAATTTATAATCAAGTGATCCCTTTACTTTCGCAGAAATCAACATGGATGTCCTAATTTTAAAAGTACAAGAGAGTTTAGGATATCCACGTCGACATTTTCTCTACGAAACCTGTGGCTGGTTTCGGAATCATGAACTACCCGTCATTCGATTAAGTCACATATTTCACGACAAAATATTGCTTGTATGAACCGTATGGAATGTGGGTACGGGTGTGCGTGAGACCGCGCGTTCTAGAGATTCCGTACAACTGACTGTCACATATACAAGGGACGTTCAGCTACATATTTTTTTCCTGAAAGCAGGTTATTCAGGATTCCAACACATGATATTAATCTCCACTCTTTTGACTGCAAGACCCCATTTTTTAAACATAATCTGCGTTCGATTCGACGCCCTTACGCCTGCACGCCTGCATTGTACCACTCTTCTGGTCGAAGTCGGAGCCAATGTCTTGTTGCATCAGCAACCTCTGGACCATCCATGTAATCCTGCGGAGTGCATATTTCATTGGGCCAAACAGATGGAAGTCGGAAGGTGCGAGATCCGGGCCGTAGGGTGGATGTGGAAGAACAGACCAATAAGTTTTGTGAGCTACTCTCAGTTGCGCAGACTTGAGAGAGGCCTTGTGTTGTAATGGAAAGGAGAAGTTCGTTTGCATTTTTGTGGAGACGAGTACGCTGAAGTCGTTTCTTCAATACACTTCAGAGATTGTCGCTGCACCATGAGGGAGGACATCAAACAGAACCCGTGGTTCCGCGCCTGTGACGATGTTCGACAAAAAAGTGTCACGATTAGACTCGTAACGCGCAAGCATCTCCGCACAGATGGTCGTTCTTTATGATCGGCGGCGAGGAACCTAGCGTGTACACACCTTTGAGTACCCCAGATTGTTGACGGTTGTGTCAGCACTACCAACAGAGACGTCCAGTTGTGCTGCGAGGTGTTTGATTGTGATCCGTCGATCATCTCGTATGGGAGTGACCGCACGTTGCGACATTTCAGGAGTCACAGCTGTGTGCTGCCGGCCGGCACACGGCAGATCGGACAGGTTTGCGCGACACTGTTGCGATGATGAGAGACGCGTCGCCCAACGGCTCACCGTGCTTTTCTTCACAGCACGTCTCTGCGAGCGCCCGCGAATATCTGCGATGTTCTGGTTTTCCGCCAAAAGAACTTCAATGACAGCTGTGATGGGAACGTACCTCAGTTACAATGCCACTCTTAAGGGTACGTATGGCGCCGCCACCTATCGGAGTTTCATGAAAACTGTAGGATCTGAAGCGGGAATATTTCCCGATGTCCCACAAAAAATTTCACATTATATGCAGCAAGATTGTCCGATAAAAACAAATAGCGCATTACTTATTGAACGCCACCAGTAAACGCACAGACTTACTAAAACTGATTAGACCGCTCACTGGCGCTAGCGTAGAGCTTCCGCAGTGAAGCCGCTATTTGCAGGGCACCGCTGTTTTTGCACTTAGCAAATTATGTCAAATATCCGATGAATCGTCACGTACACAATGACTTAACAGATTCAAAATAACGCCCATGTGGATTCTGCATCCCTGATGTTAGAAAAATGTGTGAAAATGAAACGGATCGTTCAAGTGGTAGCCGAGATTAAAATTATTCGAATCCAAGCTAGTTGAATGAAAAATTCGAGAAAGGAAAGTACGCAGATAAAATAATATCATACAAGAATAAATTAAAGAATGAAAAATAATTGCAAAACACAGGCGCAGAGTATGTCCCGGGAAATATTAAACAAGAAGCGACAGTGAAAAATTTAGCGAATGATAAACTAATCTACTATATGCTGCTTCATAAGTTTATGCAATTATCTTGAGTCGAAAACTTGACACAATTTCGCTCATACTTGTAAGAAACGAACCCCACGTTCTTGAATAGATATTTATAACCTCCCGTCTGTTGATGGAGATCTAATACAAAAACTTAGGAAACTACAATCGTTTAAGACAGCGTTGATTACCCAAGCAGAGAACACTGCAACTGCCATAACCATATTTTTCAGAGACATAGTTCAGTGGACGAGGAGTCAAAATAAGCGAACACATATCTTGGCTTATCCTAGATACTCTACCTGTTCTGAGAAAACGACGGTCAACGTTTTCCAAGTAATTTTGAGGCGTTTTCTGGCGCGACACTAGAGGCACAGTGGCTACCGTCGCGGTATGTCACTTCTGCGCCACGTGTTCGAAACCCGTTATGGTTTTATTCGTGTTATTTTATTTTTTCATGCATCTACCCAGGTTCGTAGAAGATTACTAAACGAATGTTTCTTTTCAAGTTAGCGGATTGTAAAATTACGGATGAATTGTAAAATTACAACTGGGTTTCACTATTTCATACATTATGTATGGTATTTTCAGGGGATACAACCTTTTTAGATTCTCGTATTCTACTATTTCATCTTTATATCTATTTTGTTTTAATTCATTTCATCTTCATATCTATTTTGTTTTAATTATTATATTTAATTCTTATCTTCACTCTCAAGAAAAATTTGGTGCAATCCTTTGGATGATAACACCGTAGAAACATTCGAAAGACAGAAATTACGAACGCTACGAGTATCGCGCAACATTTCTTCGTATGAACTTCACTCGCGAAAGACATGTCGCTAACATCGCTGAAAATTCCACGCGTTGATAGTAATTTCATTGAAAACCACGCACAACGGATCACTTTTCCGAAAACTGGCGCCTGCAATGGATTATGAATCAAAATACACTAAAGTAATTTCACCGAAATTTATTGCTTTTTTTAATTTCTCTCAACATAGAATTAGCAGACGAATAAGGACAACGCTATTTCACAATACATTGCAAAACATTCGTGAAGTAATCTTCGACTGACATGGGTGTTGTGGTCTTCAGTCCAAAGACTGATTTGATGTGGCTGTCCATGCTACTCTATCCTGTACAAGCCTCTTCATCTCCAAGTAATTACTGCAACCTACATCCTTCTGAATGTGCTTAGTGTATTCATCTCTTGGCCTCCTACTACGACTTTTATCCTCCATGCTTCCCTACAATACTAAATTGGTGACCCCTTGATGCCCCAGAACGTGTCCTAACCAACCGATCCCTTCTTCTAGTCAACTTGAGTCACGAATTCCTCTTCTCCCCAATTCTGTTCAGTCTTCATTAGTTACGTGATCTACCCATCCAATCTTCAGCATTCGTCTGTAGCACCCCTTTGAAAAGCTTCAATTCTCTTCTTGTCTTCACTTTTTTATCGCCCATGTTTCACTTCCATGCTTTGCTACACTCCATACAAATACTTTCAGAAGAGAGTTCCTGACACTTAAATCTATACTGTATATTAACAAATATTTCTTTTTCAGAAACGCTTTTCTTGCCATCGCCAGTTTACATTTTATTTCCTTTCTGCTTCGGCCATCATCAGTTACTTTGCTGCCCAAATGGCAAAACTCATTTACTACTTTAAGTGTCTCACTTCCGAATCTAATTCCCTCAGCGTCGCCTGCTTTAATTCGACTAGATAAATAAAAAATAAAAATAAAAATAATAATCGAGCTTCGAACACGGGGCTCAGAATTGCGAAGCCGCAACGCTTGTCACTGCCGAGAAACGTGTTCGTTTATTTTATCCCCTCTTCCACTGACCGAAGTTTCTCGGAAATCGGTTTGTGGCACTTGCCGTCTTCCTTGTCAGCAGAAATTACGAAAAAAACAGCCTTCTATTTTGTTCTTCGCTTTCTTTTCGTTGTCTCTCATATCCCTTAAATCATAGGCCAGTATTCATATTTGTAGCCGCGAATCTTCAATTCGGGAACAGTTTCCTAACTTCTCCGCTGCGGCGTGGTAGGGACTTGATACAGCTCTACACTGCCATGGCTTACGTCATCGGTGAAGGATTAAATGATCACCAGATACCTATCCTACACCATCTACAGGGATCCAAAGAGAGCAGTGTGCTCTTTTAAGGAGGTGACAAAATTTTTGACTCGTAAGTTTAGATGCCGCAGCTGGCTCACATGTACATACATAACACTATGACTTTCTTCAGAATTGAAGTTTTTTTCTCAATTGCAGCAATGAAATATGTCTGTGAATACCATTTAAAGGCAACATATAGAGAAATCTTTTAACAGTCTTCTCGGCGCGACTAAAATACGTCAAATCGACAGATAACTTTTTAGTATAGCTGTAGCACTGAGACAAGGCAACGGACAGACACAGTGACGACACAAAGCGTGGTACGTTGAAGTGGTAGTTGCTACCTGAAGCACGCGGAGGAGTCGCCACCACCAGCGGGCCATGACTGGGCCCCAGCTCCCGCAACAGCGAGCTTTATTTTGCGCCGCCGGTTCCTTGAACACATCGAAAAAAATAAAGATAAGCACTCATTCATGTACCTTAAACATTTCTCAGTATTACTTGTACTGCGTCCAGTACGACAGTTAATCTTATCTGCGTCATTATCGTCAGACTTGAATGGCAACATCGACAGTCTACTTCCGGTAGATAGAGAGTCAGTTGATCAAACTATCAGCGAGTAAGGGCACATGTACCGATACCAGTACGTTTAATCTGTCAGGTAAAGTCGATTCTTGGTCGGAAGTACAAAGGTATCCACACCTATACAGGGTGTCCCAGAAATGTTTCGATAACTTCGAAGCATTATGGAGGGTGTCTTGAGGAACAAATCGAGGGTAGGAACCCGTGTGCGGAAACGTCATCCAATGACGCTACAGAGCGTCGAAGTTACATACACCGGTGCCTGCTACTAGGCCATGCCTCCAGCAACAGACGTGACTTTGTAAGCAGAAGGACCGTACGCTGAACGTCTCGCAAAGTTGTTTGTTATTCAGTGATCGCGACTGATTGCCGCGATCGCCATTGTAGAAGATGGAGCCAGCTGCCACGTAGACATGCTTTGTCTCCTATGAATGCGATGCTCTGTTGCCTAGGCGGATTACGGTTTCAGATACTGGTTTCAATATGCAGTTTATTTTTCTTCTGGCGATTTTAGAGGGTTCCTGGAGACAAATAAACTGCATACCTAGGTAACAGAGCATCGCATACATAGGAGACAAAGCATGTCTACGCAGCAGCTAGCTCCATCTTCTCCAATGGCGATTGTGGCAATCAGTCGCGATCACTGTCTGAACAACCAACAAAACTGTGAGACGTTTCGGGTACGGTCCGTCAGAGTATAAAGTCACGTTTGCTGCTGGAGGTATGGCCTAGTGGCAGGCACCGACATCTGTAACTTCGACGCTCTGTAGCGTCATTGGATGACGTTTCCGCACACGGGTTCCTATCCTCGACCTGTTCCTCAAGACACCCTCCACAGCCCCTCGAAGTTTGTCGCAACGTTTCTGTGACACCCTGTAGAGTTACACTTCTGGCCATTAAAATTGCTACGCCAAGAAGAAATGCAGATGATAAACGGGTATTCATTGGACAAATATATTATACTAGAACTGACATGTGATTACATTTTCACGCAATTTGGGTGCATAGACCCCGAGAAATCAGTACCCAGAACATCCACCTCTGGCCGTAATAACAGCCTTGATATGCCTGGGCATTGAGTCAAACAGTGCTTGGATGGCGTTTACAGGTACAGCTGCCCATGCAGCTTCAACACAATACCACAGTTCATCAAGAGTAGTGACTGGCGTATTGTGACGAGCCAGTTGCTCGGCCACCATTGACCAGACGTTTTCAGTTGGTGAGAGATCTGGGGAATGTGCTGGCCAGGGCAGCAGTCGAACATTTTCTGTTTCCAGAAAGGCCCGTACAGGACCTGCAACATGCGGTCGTGCATTATCCTGCTGAAATGTAGGGTTTCGCAGGGATCGAATGAAGGGTAGAGCCACGGGTCGTCACACATATGAAATGTAACGTCCACTGTTCAAATTGCCGTCAATGCGAACAAGAGGTGACCGAGACCTGTAACCAATGGCACCCCATACCATCACGCCGGGTTGATACGTCAGTATGGCGATGACGAATACACGCTTCCAACGTGCGTTCACCGCGATGTTGCCAAACACGGATGCGACCATCATGATGCTGTAAACAGAACCTGGATTCATCCGAAAAAGTGACGTTTTGCCATTCGTGCACCCAGGTTCGTCGTTGAGTACACCATCGCAGGTGCTCCTGTATGTGATGCAGCGCCAAGGGTAACCGCAGCCATGGTCTCAGAGCTGATAGTCCATGCTGCTGCAAACATCGTCGAACCCTTCGTGCAGATGGCTGTTGTCTTGAAAACGTTCCCATCTGTTGACTCAGGGATGGAGACGTGGCTGCACGATCCGTTACAGCCATGTGGATAAGATGCCTGTCATCTCGACTGCTGGTGATACGAGACCGCCGGGATCCAGCACAACGTTCCGTATTACCCTCCTGATGAACCCACCGATTCCATATTCTGCTAAGAGTCATTGGATCTCGACCAACGCAGGCAGCAAATCGCGATACGATAAACCGCAATCGCGATAGGCTACAATCTGACTTTTATCAAAGTAGGAAACGTGATGGTACGGATTTCTCCTCCTTACAGGAGGCATCACAACAACGTTTCAGCAGGCAACGCCGGTCAGCTGCTGTTTGTGCATGAGAAATCGGTTGGAAACTTTCCTCATGTCAGCACGTTGTAGGTGTCGCGACCGGTGCCAACCTTGTGTGAATGCTCTGAAAAGCTAATCATTTGCATATCACATCATCTTCCTCCTGTCGGTTAAATTTTTCGTCTGTAGCACGTCATCTTCGTGGTGTAGCAATTGTAAAGGCCAGTAGTGTATTAGCGACTTGCGACTGTAAGCAAAGATATTGTCGTCTTTAACTTAATCCAGCTCATTTCTGTTACAGATGTAGCATACGCACGATTTCTGTAGTTACTTTCCCAATTCCTTGACATTTCTCCAAAACGGTTGCGTTTGCTGTTCTATCCACCTAAGGAAAAAGGAATGTACACGGCGACACTACTGGATGAAGATACCATTAACTTTTCTTCCTCCTACCTTGGAGTTTTCATGTCAGCATGGAATCAGTCAAAAATCATTCGCTGACATCGTGCAAATTTATTTTTGTTTCCCACGTCCAGAAATGAAAAACTTGGAACACAGAGTACTCTGTATGTTCTGTATATTTCAGGGACAAATAGAGAGGGCTACAGCAAGCATGATTTAGAAAACCTTGGCCCAAAACTGACTACTGTTCTATCTGACGGAACATTGATTTTCTTTGTCTAAATAACGTGTCTGTTCATCAAAGGTCACAGACAAGCTTCAAACTGCCCTTCCTTACTTTCCTTGGGCTTGCCAGTTTTGTTCTGCCTAAACCTTCCAAAATGAATGGACAATGAATGGCTGACTAGTGTCGCATTAGATATAACTGAACGATCTAAAGGTGGACGTTGAACGTCATCACTACACGTATATGTCCGCCCCGATAGCTGGGTAGTCAGCGTGACGCATTGCCGTCCTACGGGCCCGGGTTCCATTCCCGGCTGGGTCTGGAATTTTCTCCGCTCAGGGACTGGGTGTTGTGTTGTCTTCATCATCCTTTCATCCCCATCCGGCGCGCAGGTCACCCAATGTGGCGTCGTGTGTAATAAGACCTGCACCAAGGCGGCCGGACCTGCCCCGTAAGGGGCCCCCCTGCCATTGACACCAAACGCTCATTTCCATTTACAACACGTACATAAGATTTCATCTTCAGGAAACTATATATAGAAATTTGGTGACCAGTTCTGAGCCTGGAAAATATCTACGGTAGTACTCACAAAATTATCTCTTGCAGTTTAAAAATAGCAATGAATAAAATGAATATTATCAAAAGACTGAGAAAAATTTATTCTTATCTGTGACTGATCATTACCTTCTGTTGCTTTTGAAGCCAGCACAAACATTCTCGCTGCGGATCACAAAAAATACTAGGTGTGGAAGCACTGTGGCAGATAAGATTTCTGCTGACTTCGCTTCAGATGAATGTCAAAGTTTATGACGCAAGTCTGCGCATGTAATATGTGATATCGCCCTAACGCATATATGTTCTACGAATAACACCTTTCAGCTAATGCGATATGGATAACTGATATCTTACCTAAACAGAAACGAGAACAGACATCCGGAGCATCTATTACTAAAAGCGTTCACGTACTGAGTCGGTGCTGCATTCGAGAATAAGGGAAGATTCGCAGCCACAGAGAACGGGCAGGATAAATCGCTAGAATCACAAGCTGTGGCAAACAGGTTAAAATCCGGGATGGATGGTCCCAACTTCCAGAGGTCATTTACACGATGACATTTGAAAAATTGTCATTAAAGATATAAACAATGAAAATGTTAACTATCGTAAATTATGCATACAGCCATATTTTTACAGTTTAATTTAACTGACAAATGATTTGTGTGTGTCTAATATTTTTCTTTATATACATATTTAGATAAAAGTTAACCAATAATCTCAAAAATGCTGAGCATTATTCATACTGCTTCACTGGTCTATGCTTCCGCCACCTCCACTTACATTACACGCGCGCACACACACACACACACACACACACACACACACACACACACACACTACGTCTACACTCTCGGCTTGTACCTCCATTAAAAATCGGCGACAGCTTAGTTCGTATGGTCTTCGCTGACGACTATGGGCTAAAACTAAGTACTGCTACGTTCAACCCGAAGGCTGAGCTGAAATTCCTGATGTTATACTAGACCATAAGAATAAAAAGAGAAAGAAAGCAAAATGGGGCTCCCGCTTTTCACTGACTACAAAATGGCTTTGAGCACTATGCGACTTAATTTCTGAGGTCATCAGTCGCCTAGAACTTAGAACTAATTAAACCTAACTAACCTAAGGACATTACACATATCCATTCCCGAGGCAGGATTCGAACCTGCGACCGCAGCGGTCGCTCGGCTCCAGAGTGTAGCGCCTAGAACCGCTCGGCCACTCCGGCCGGATTCACTAACTACACTAATGATCCGTCGGTGTGACGTTCGCTTTTTTGTAAACATAAGCAACTTCATCAGTAGTAACAGGCTCTTCAGAAATCTATGGACAATCGATGTTGTATGTGAATATGAGATAAATGAAGTCTTTTGTCACTAGAAGGTATCTCTTGATGGACAGGGGAACTTCAAAAAGAAAGTTACACATTATTGTGGCAGACCAAGTAATTTTTATTGAATGCTGCGCTACACTTCCAAATGGCATCGATACGGGACATTGATATCCGTGGTCATTGTCGGTGGCCTTCCTTCCGACCAGTACCACCTACGTCCCTGCGGTCTTGGTTGGTTGGTTGGTTGTTTGGGGGAAGAGACCAAACAGCGAGGTTATCGGTCTCATAGGATTAGGGAAGGATGGGGAAGGAAGTCGGCTGTGCCCTTACAAAGGCACCATCCAGGAATTTGCCTGGAGCGATTTAGGGAAATCTCGGGAAACCTAAATCAGTACAGCCGGACGCGGGATTGAACCGTCGTCCTTCCGAACGCGAGTCCAGGCGGCCTTGGTCAAATTGCTGGCACCATTTCCTACGGCTGGATGCGGCATTCCACTCGGTCCATATACTGCCAGAATTTCACGGTGAATCTGTGTGCAGTTTAGACGTTTTGTCCCCAAGAATAACACTGTCCCGCGTACTTTCTCTTTAGAGTTTGTATCTTGTAGCCGCGCCATCTCACTCACGCTGTGATGCAGCTGTCATCTGTACCGCGGCAAAACTGTCTCTGCAGGAAACCCGGAACATGTACTCTCTTCTGAGAATGCACCACTCTCGTTGCGCGATGGTCTTACATATGTAACTTACTTTCTGTAGTCCCTACGTGTTTGTTAATTGTGCTCAGAAGCTTTTTTGGTAAGACCATGTCACTAATTCGGAAGCCGCGTGGTCTAAGGCGTCATGTCACGGCTCGCGCGGTTTCCCCCGTCGGAGGTTCGAGTCCTCCCTCGGGCATGGGTGTGTGTGTTGTGCTTAGTTTAAGTTAGATCACGAAGTGCGTAAGCTTCGGGACCGATGACCTCAGCAGTTTGGTCCCATAAGAAATTACCACAAATTTCCATATTTTCTAATTCGGAGGTTTGTTTTCTCCTGATTATAAACTACTTTCTGGCATTGAACGTAACTTCACGTCGTGCATAACGATCTGTGCAAGAAAAATTCTAATTAATTCTATGTAAATCAGTGGTTTCTATGACCAGCAATGTAGACTAGATACGAGTCTGTAGAGCTGCACAAGTGCAGACAATCGTACCGACCAAAGGGACAAGCCGACAGGGCGAGCAAATATTGCACACTAGAGATAGGACGTTCATATTCACGGGACATGTGCATTAGCATGTTCTGCAGAAATGATTAGCACTTGAACCATGTCGGCCCACGGGTTCAAGGTCAAAATTGATATCGCGGCGCAACACCACCTACCGGTAAAATGTGCCTGCGGCCCTCGTCGCTACAAACCGAAGGTGACTTGAAATGATGTGCAAGATGCCTCGCAGACTTATCTGTGAACCGTACCGTCAAATCAGTGAGTCTGAAAGAGGCGCATTATTGGCATGAGAGAATGTGGCATCCATCCGGAAAGTTGCTGTTTATGTGGGAGGAAGTGTTTCGGCAGTGCAGTGGATGTATGCAGAATGATTCATAGAAGGTCGTAGAACACGGAGTGGGTCAGGTCGCACCACACAGACCGTCCCCCGCGAAGATTGACATCTCATCCGAATGGCGTATGCACGATAGAGTTGCGTCCTCCTTGGCTCTGGCGCAAAGTGGAACAGTGTAACGCAGGGGTGACAGTCTGTAGCCGTTTATTACGGCGCGAGTCACGTGCGCATCGTCCATTTTTTCTGCCTCCCTTTGATAATTGCGCAGAAATATTGCAGACAGCAACGGTGTATGAAACGACGTCACTGGGGACAGTAATAGCAACAGATAGTGTTCTGTTTGTTTGAAAAGGACGGTCGCATTTTGGTTCGTCTTAGACAAAGGGAGAGGCATCACAGCGACCGCATTCTCACAAGAGATACAGCGCCAGATCAAGGCCTTATGGTGTGTGGTGCTATTGGGTTCAAATGGTTCAAATGGCTCTGAGCACTATGGGACTTAACATCTGTGGTCATCAGTCCCCTAGAACTTAGAACTACTTAAACCTAACTAACCTAAGGACAGCACACACATCCATGCCCGAGGCAGGATTCGAACCTGCGACCGGAGCAGTCGCGCGGTTCCGGACTGAGTACCTAGAACCGCAAGACCACCGCGGCTGGCGGTGCTATTGGGTACAACCGAAAATTACAGTTGGTGCGTGTCCAGGACACTGCGACCAGTGTGATCTGCGTGAAAGACGTCCCGTGACTCGTAGCCATGCCCTTCTGCGTAACGCCTCAGACGCCATTTTTCAGCAAAACAGTGCATGACTACTTGTTGCACGAACACGTGCCTTCTTGGTGTCACATGATGTCAGCCCTTTGCCCTCACCCGCCGGATCACCAGACTTGTTGCCAATAGAAAATGTGTGGGCTATGGTCAATTGACGGGTGATGCGCTGTGACCCAATGTCAACCACAACAGAGAAACTTTGGAAAAAGGTGAATGCAGCATAGATGACTGTACCACAGGACGCCAGTCGCACCTTATACGCATCGGCTCCATCGGGTATGGAACAAGTTATCAGGGCCCATGGCGGACCCTGTGCCTACTAGGCAACAGGCAAAATGCTGAACCGAGGTGACTGAAATGCTAATAATTTCTGCAGAACATACTACTGTACATGTCCTGTAAATATGAAAATCCTGTCTCTAGTCTTTCAAAGCGTTCTGTTTTTCTCTGAACATGAGTGTACATATCGAAGGTCTATTTACGAACAGAATATACAAAATGGTATCTCGTTATTAATATCTGTTAAAGTTGTAAGTTATGGGCGTAAGAAAAACATTTTCAAAGTGCTAAACGATCATTTTTCGCGTGCTGGCCATACTCTCCCCAAATCAATTCGACAATATGAAACCTGATTCCAGATTTTTTGTCTAAATAGCAGCACCATGACTGGAAATTTAAGAAAAATAAACACATTGCTCCCAAGCATTAAGAACAATTCTGATAGCCTGTTTTCGACAAGGATTTCCAAATTTCTTTTTAACAATAGGTTACACAAAGACATCAAATCCTTTCTTAGGCAGGCCATTGCATAAAACGCAAAGAACAAATGTAATAATAGTAATTAGTTAAAGGTGATGTTCTTCAACATGGTTTGTGGAATTTAGTAAAAGATAGAACTGTACATGTAGGGATTTATTTTATTCAGTAAACAGATTTTGTTTACCTCTGACTGCAATAAGTAAAAAAAAAGTGACTAAAATATTATTATTATTATTATCCACTCTCATACTGCGAAGGTAAGTAAGGAAAGTTATTTATAGTATTCAAATGTGTGTGAAATCTTATGGGGCTTAACTGCTAAGGTCATCAGTCCCTAAGTTATTTATAGGCCACTGCGTAAAATACGAGTGTAAAAAATAAGCAGACATTTATAGACAGTCACAAATAATTTTATCAGTATAATACAATTCATTTTCAGGCTCAAACCTTTATCTTCTGGTATTTTTGTTCTATATTTTGTGTACAGCATGTATGTAATTATTCATCTTAATGATGTCTTTCTGATGTTTTGACAGGACATACTGCTTTTGAATTTGGTATATATGTTTTAAAGTTACTCTGTTGCATGATAGTGAATCACTAGATACGGAGACAACAAGGAGAAAAGTGTAAGACTTCTGATATTCGAAGAAAGAAGAGAACTTCAGACGTTTGCAATGAAAGGGGATGTTACTGATGCTCTCGGATCATGATTCGGGTACTATCACTGAAGCTATTTGTGTCCTTGGGACGATAATGAGTTATCATCAGTAGCATCTACTTAGTCAAGAAGGCCTCAAAGAGCAGACTGAAAGCGGACGTAAGATATATTTTAATTCGAACGCTAAACTATCATAACTATTCGTACGGTTCAAAGTGATCCCTCTAGTGTTTTATTTAGTGAGATTTCGATTGATAAGTTGTCTCTTAGTCCCAAACAATCGAAGTATCTCCGGCAGTTTTACATTTCAAACCAAACTGTTGTCCAAGGTAAGCCATATTAATTTGTCACTGTGCCATGAAGCCAATTTATCCAGTGTGTTCGTTAAGTATACAGGATGAACCAGAACTCCACCGACAAAATTTTGGAACTTGTTCAGGGATATTTTCTGAGTATATTTGTGTATGGCTCGTTACAGAGGTATACTGTAATTATGGTTCATTCGGTTTGTTATGATAGTTACCATTGCTTTCGTGACAGTGCCCTCACACAAGCGAAAAAACGTGTAATATGCAATGAACAAAACGCCCGGCACGAAACACAGAGTAATGCAACATCAGTCAGATTCAGAAGTGCTGTGGTGTGGTTGCTGTTGTTGCGGGAACAGTTCAATATATGTTAGCGTCGTTGTGTGGCGCTCTCTCATTGCATTCTGAGAATCCTTGCACGGCGTGCGTGTTGGACAACTTTTTATCAGTCAAACCACCCACACTGTTAACGGTCGACTAAAACTGCCGGAAAAACAAACCCGAGAGACAACCGAGCAGCACTGAGTGCAAGGTCGAGAGCGAAGCATAAGGTGGGCGTTATCACTGTGCACAGTACGTATAGTGACTGAACGGAGAGGTTGTTACCAAACAAGACGCACAGCGCATACCTTCAAAATTTGTTCTGTTATGAGATATTTGCAGTGCAGTAGGCCTAAAGATACAAAGATACCTACGAGTTCCTCCATCGGACATGGGTGTGTGTGTGTTGTCCTTAGCGTAAGTTAGTTGGAGTAGTGTGTAAGCCTAGGAACCGATGAACTCAGTAGTTTGGTCCCATAGGAGCTTCCCCGATGAAAAATATTCCACACAACAAATGAAATGTATCATTATAGTAATTGCAAATTGTATAAAATTTCTAAAAAAATTGAAAGTGAAGTAAAATCTGTGTCGAGAACCCGAGAAAATTTTCGTCCTACGTAAAATCGCTGAACGGGCCTAAGGCTTATCTCCAGGCACTATTTGACTAGTCATGTGTGGCAGTAGAAGACAGCAAAAGGAAATCAGAAGTTTTAAATTTCGCATTTAAGGCATCGTTCACTTAGGACAAGCGTCCCAAACATACCGTCGTTTGACCATCGCACAAACTCCCGTACGGAGGGCATACTCATAGAAATAAACATCGCTGGCATAGAGAAACAACTGAAAGACATGAAAACCAAATAAACCGCCAGAGCCGGATGGACTCCGACTCCGATTTTACAAAGAGAAATCTACGGCGTTATCCCATTACTTAGCTTACTTTTATCGCGAATCTATCGCCAAGAGCTGAGTCCCAAGCGACTGGAAAAAAAGCTCGGTTGACTTCTGTATATAGAAGGGTAAAATAACGGACCCCCAAAATTACAGACCAACATCGTTAACATTGGTTTGCTCGAGAATTCTTGAACATAATCTAAATTCGAGTATGATAAATTTCCCTGAAACGGGAAAGCTTCTGTGCACGAATCGGCACGGTTTTATAAAGCATCGCTCGTGCGAAACGCGGCTTGCCTTTTTCTCACATGATATACTGCGAACTATCGGTGAAGTGCAACAGGCAGATTCCATATTCGTAGACTTCTGAAAAGCATTTGATACGGTACCTCAATGCAGACTGTTGCCGAAGGTACAAGGGTACAGAATAGGTAGCCAGATATGTGAGTGAGTCGAAGACTTGCTAAATAACAGAGCCCAGTATGTTGTCGTCGACGACGAATGTTCATCAGAGACAAGGATTTCGTCAGAAGTGCACCAAGGAAATGTGGTGAGAACGCTACATTTTCTATATGCAAAAATAATCTGTCAGACAGGGTGAGCGGCAATTTGCGACTGTTTGCTGATGAATGTATGGTGTACGAGAAGGCGTCGTCGTTGAGTGACTGTAGGAGGATACAAGACGACCTGGACACAATTTCTAGTTGGTATGATGACTGGCAGCCAGCTCTAACTGTAGAAAATGTAAGTCAATGGAGATGAGTAGGAGGAGCAAACCCGTTATGTTCGAATACAGCATTAGTAGTGAGATGCTTGACACAGTCAAGTCGATTAAATATCTTGGCGTAGCGTTGCAAAGCGATATGAAATGGAACGAGCTTGTATGAATTGTAGTGGGGAAGCTGAATGGTCGACTTCGATTTATTGCGAGAATTTTTGGAAAGTGTGATTCATCCGTAAAGGAGACAGCATATATGACGCTAGTACGACACACTGTCGAGTACTGCTTCAGTATTTGGGATCCGTACCACGTCGGGTTAAAGGAAGACATCGTAGCAGTTCGGAAGCGGGCTGCCAGGTTTGTTACCGGTAGTTTCGTAAGTATTATGTAGATGCTTCGAGAACTCAGAAGGGAATCCCTGCAGGGCGGGCGACGCTCTTTTGAAGGAATTTCTACTGAGAAAATTCAGAGAACCGACCTTTGAAGCTGACTGCAGAACGATTCCACTGCCGCCAACGTACATTTTCACAAGGACTACGAAGATAAGAGAAATTAGAGCTGGTACGGAGGCATATAGACAGTCGTTTTTCTCTCGCTCTGTTTGCGAGTGGAACAGGAAAGGAGTTAGCTAATAATGGTAGAGGGTACCCTCCGCCACGCACCGTACAGTGGCTTGGAAGTTTGTTTCTAGATGTAGATGCAGATCTTAGTGTTTACTGCACACACAGTTCATTGGGTTTAGCATGGTGTATACTAAACAACAGATTATATTTGCTCCTCCTAAATTATTAGCAGTGCATAAATTATTATGAATTAAATGAAAGGTCTATAATTAAGAGTTGAGATAATATCCGTTTTCAGGAATTATGTTTTTATTATAATTGCACTTTATATATCCTTGCTTTGAGCTAAGCAAACTCACTGATTAAGTCATTGTCAAGTTTAGCAACCGTATCTTATTCTATCGAGAAGAGAGATACTTATTTTCACCTGGTGGCAGAAAATGGAATTATTATTTTTTTCAGCTTACTCTGTGAGTGCACCGATTAATGAACACATCTAAGATGTTTCTGCTCCCTGCGATGTATGCAGCTCACATTGCAACACTCGGAACACCGCAAGTCTACCACCTGGTACTTTCTCCAAATGTCCGCCCCCGGTAGCTGAGTGATTGACTTGGATTCGAGGTTTGACTGTGCGTTATCTTTTCCGAGACGGCAGTAAGAATGTGCTTGACTTTTGGGCCTTACTACAGGAACACCACTCACAGCTTATGAGACATCCGAGATATCGATCATATTACGCAAATTTTTTAGGGAGTGCCTTGCTTGATCCCCCACCCAGTTGGGGTGTCCCGGGTAGGAGAATGTAATTATTGTCTATAAGTAGCAGAACAAGAAAGGACCAGGACAGTGGAGAGGATCCACAAACACACGTGAAGACGTACCCGACACCAACGCGAGGTATGACGGGATTAGCGAGGTACGCGCCTAAAAGAGGAACGTCGAACGTTATTGTTTTGTACTGACAGAAGCAGGATATTTTATTTTATTTTTTTCACTATTATGTAAAAAAAAAGTCCACTTATTTACGTTTCCCAGAAAAATTTTATTTTATAAAGTCATCGTCTTATATATTTAAAGAAAAAGTGCTAGAAGCAGTTTATGTTTGTTATTGTTACACACACACACACACACACAAAAAGTGGTTAAGGCGTTGGACTGCTAATCCAATGTGCTCTGCACGCGATAAAATAAAAAAATGGAAAAAAAATAAAAAATAAACAGAACAAAAAGAAAAAAAGTGATCAGCGTGACAGACTGTCAATCCTAAGGACCCGGGTTCGATTCCTGGCTGGGTCGGAGATTTTCTCCGCTCAGGGACTGGGTGTTGTGTTGTCCTAATCATCATTATTTCATCCCCATCGACGCGCAGGTCGCCGAAGTGGCGTCAAATCGAAAGGCCTGCACCAGGCGAAAGGTCTACCCGACGGGAGGACCTAGCCACACGCATTTCCATTTAACTGATGTCGATGCAATCATCACCGTACACAGCTCTCATTATTTTCCAAATTTCAATTGGAGGCATGTTCTTTGGAGTTAGAATCATGAGTACAGCACCCTGTTTCTAATGCACCGACATAGTTACACACCGCCATATTACACGGTATAGGTCGCAGCTCTCTAGCGGCAGACGGTTGCAACTTGCGTCAGCGAAGCGGGAAAATGGGCCGAGTAATATGCGTGACATGTAACGCCTCAGCCGACATTACATCAGAACAGCAAATTCGGAGGCATTATTTTTCAGCATGCCCTCAGATTACATAGGCAAAATGGTAGTCCAATTTGCCAACTTCTTGCGCTAAATGCGTTCGTCAACGTGTCTCTCATTTGAATTCAGCATAAGATATCGTCTCAACGTAGCAGCCGTGAAATGGAATTTATACGCTAGGGCATGGCTGTCACTGTTGCGGAGGATTCCTACATTCCTATTGATCAATTCTTTGATTACCAATTTCGCGAAGTCGATTCACTTTTTCTACAGTGTTGTTTACCCAGATGTTGGGAGCTATTTAATGGTACTCTGTATTATAACAGGTAAAGAACTCGTGATTCGTAGTATGCCCGTTTAAGCATCTGTCCACTTCGTATGAGCAGCACCAACGATTAGGTGGCAAAATTATAGTGACCCTGTAGCTCATCACACAGAGGTACACTTCGAAATCAGATTGTGGGAAAGAGTGTCGTCGTATAAATCTGTCTGGAGAGGAAAAAAACTCGTTGTGGCTGGAGTTCTTCATCGTCAAATCAGGCGTCAAGATCCGGGTTAAACGCTATATTTTTTCCTCAGTGTTCTTTGGAGGCAGGGCGCGAGAGAGTGCAGTATTATCGTTATCAGTAAATGAGAGAGAAATTTTAGCTCGAGAGCCTCCTTGGTGATCTTAAAGAAGAGGAGGCTGTGCAACGTTCCCAGATTTCATTCTCTACCTTCCTTTCGTTTCATATTCGTCCTTAATTGTACAATACAACAGTTAATCCCTAGCTAAGATCAGTTATCCACGCCTTACATCACCACATTCGGCGTTTTATATACACAGGTCTGAGAAAGGCAATGGAAAACTGCCGCTATTAGACTTAGCCACAAGTGCAGCGTAAGCTTTTATAGATTCTAACCGAACTCTCACTGAGATTATGATGTCGATTTAATTGGTAAAGTGTTCTTTTGAAAGGAAGGGAATTGAAATGTTACCTTCGTCTGCGAGATTTCACACATCAAAAATTGATTTATGGGTAATCGAAAGATGGCAGAGTTTTATCGGTATTGCGATGCGCACTGGCCATTATCTCTGAGAGCAAACAGTGGTCAGATAAGGCCCTTCTACAGCTACATGTCCGATCGTGCGTGAGCGCAGCCAACGAGCAACTTTACCTTTGAAAAGCTTGGACAGTGCTAAACACGAGGTGAATGTCAAACGTCCAGTACGCTGGAAGCTTCGTGGAGGAGGGCAGGGGTTGAAGAAGGGGGAGTCTGTTTCAGTTCTCGTTAAGGCTCCAACCAGTCGTTCCCCCGTACAATTGATCTAAGCACGGCTTTTATGCCAAAGATGTATTTCCCGTTGAAATGCACACACGGATAAAAATTGGATGTTGGTCGGGCTCTCCAGTCTGCGCCCTTACTTTAAGTAACAGCTCGCCGACTGACCTAACTAGACACGCGTCACGGATGGGTTAAAAAGCTTGTCTGTCAGTACCTCACTTCTGCCTTCCACGCTTAACAGAGCTTCTCACTCATCTCTTGCTGGACGCTCGTTCTTGGAAGAACGTGTATAAAGGGAACTGGCTTAGTCGCAGTTTGGGGGTCGTTTCTAGAACGAAACCCGAGCACGTCGAAATGAAATTTCCTGGCAGCATGGAACTGTGTATTCGGGCGTCGTGGGTTTATCGACAATGCTATCGACAAATGAACTCTTGTGCAGCTCAGAGCTTCAGTCTGTCTCTCTCTAAACCATTTCCCACCAAGTCCTTTCTCCTCGGGGCCCTGTAAAGTATGAAGTAGAACCTATGCGAATTCGGGAAGTAGAAGAGATATGCTAGTAGTCTGAGGCTCTGAGGCGGAACGTCAATCGTGCCTGAATACCTCAGTCAGAAAGCGCACTGCCCGCGAAGCCTAAGAGTCATACACACATAAAAAAATGTTTGGATCACCGAGGTTCCCACAACTCCTGGAGATAGACGTTGACTGAGGATATTGTATCACAGACACAGTCCCTTTGACTGTTCAGATATGTCTCTCAACCCGCCCAAAGATGTAAACAACCATGCATGAGCAGCGCCTATTAGACGGACCGAGTCCGACAGGCGATCAGTTCCAGTCATTCCACCAGGAAGAAGATATACGGCTCATGTTGTCAGTAGTTCAACCTTGCCTAGACGATCAGTACCGCGGTTCGATCACTTCCGCATTGTTACTTTGTACCAAGAAGGGCTCTCACCAACGGAAGAGTCCACGCGTCTCGGAGTGAACCAAAGCGAAGTATTTCGGACATGGAGGAGATACAGAGAGACAGGAACTGTCGATGACATGCCTCGCTCAGGCCGCCGAAGTGCTACTACTGCAGTTGCTGACCGCTACCTACGGATTATGGCTCGGAGGAACCCTGACAGCAACGCCCCTATGTTGAATAATGTTTTTCGTGCAGCCACTGGACGTTGTGTTACGACTCAAACTGTGCGCAGTAGGCTGCATGATGCGCAACTTCACTCCCGACGTTCATGGCGACGTCCATCTTTGCAAACACGATACCATGCAGCGTGGTACAGATGGGTCTAACAGCATGCCGAATGGACCCCTCACGATTGGCATCACGTTCTCCTCACCGATGAGTGTCGCATATGCCTTCAACCAAACAATCGTCGGAGACATGTTTGGAGGCAACCCGGTCAGGCTGAACGCCTTAGATACACTGTCCAGCGAGTGCAGTAAGGTGGAGGTTCCCTGCTTTTTTGGGGTGGCATCATGTGGGGCCATAAATGCTGAACGATACGTGAATGCCATTCTCCAACCGATAGTGCAACCTTATCGGCAGCATATTGGCGAGGCATTCGTCTTCATGGACAATTCCCGTGCGCATCGCCGGCCGAAGTGGCCGCGCGGTTCTGGCGCTGCAGTCTGGAACCGCGAGACCGCTACGGTCGCAGGTTCGAATCCTGCCTCGGGCATGGATGTGTGTGATGTCCTTAGGTTAGTTAGGTTTAACTAGTTCTAAGTTCTAGGGGACTAATGACCTCAGCAGTTGAGTCCCATAGTGCTCAGAGCCATTTGAACCATTTTGAACCCGTGCGCATCATGCACATCTCGTGAATGACTTCCTTCAGGATCGCTCGACTAGAGTGGCCAGCATGTTTTCCAGACATGAACTCTATCGAACATTCCTGGGATAGATTGAAAAGGGCTGTTTATGGACGACGTGACTCACCAACCACTCTGAGGGATCTACGCAGAATAGCCGTTGAGGAGTGGGACAATCCGGACCAACAATGCCTTGATGAACTTGTGGATAGGATGCCACGACGAATACAGGCTTGCATCAGTGCAAGAGGACGTGCTACTGGGTTCAAAAAAATGGTTCAAATGGCTCTGAGCACTATGGGACTCAACTGCTGTGGTTATCAGTCCCCTAGAACTTAGAACTACTTAAACCTAACTAACCTAAGGACATCACACACATCCATGCCCGAGGCAGGATTCGAACCTGCGACCGTAGCAGTCCCACGGTTCCGGACTGCGCGCCTAGAACCGCGAGTCCACCGCGGCCGGCGTGCTACTGGGTATTAGAGGTACCGGTGGCTACAGCAATCTGGAGCACCACCTCTGAAGGTCTCGCTGTATGGTGGTACAACATGCAATGTGTGGTTTTCATGAGCAATAAAAAGAGTGGAAATCATGTTTATTTTGATCTCTAAGGGCTTACTTGGTATAGACCCACGGTCAACATGGACATTAAGTAGCATTCTGTGGCGTTCTGCAATGAGTCTCGCTTATGTTGTGGCTGTCTGTTTTACACTTCTTGTCCGTAGACGACCTGGACAAAGGTCACCGGAAGCAGCGATTCTCGAGACCCTACCTCTCCAACTCCTGGAATCATGGCGTGGAGAGCTACTAGTAGTCACAATAAGATTGGTATGATAATTGTTGGAGGAAGTCTGGTGCTCGCCAAAATGTAGCAAGAATGGTAAACTCTGTCTCTCATCACAGTCTTCTTGGCCAGGGAACCAAATGACATATTCCAGCAGGATAATTCAAGATCTCACACTGCAGTTCACACCACAAGCCCCTCGTATAATGCCCGGATTCTGCACTTGACTGCCTGGTCCTCTGGTATCTCATGCACAGAGTATGTCCAAGATGCAACACATACTTTCATACCAGCCTCCAGCCAATAATTTTCAAAAACGGACACGGCATGTGTTTCAGACATGACAGGAAATTCCTCAAGATTACATTCGGAGGCTGTTTACTTCCATGTTACAACGAATGCAAGAGTCTGTGGGTGTTACACCTCGTACTGATATTGATGATGGACATCAGTTCCAAATGTAATGAATGATTAATCAAGAAATACTCATTATGTATGTGGTGTCACCGCTAGACACCACACTTGCTAGGTGGTAACTTAAATCGGCCGCGGTCCTGTAGTACATGTCGGACCCGCGTGTCGCCACTGTGTGATCGCAAACCTAGCGCCACCACATGGCAGGTCTCGAGAGACTGAGGAGACCTCGTCCCAGTTGTACGGACAACATAGCTAGCGATTGGACGTGCTAAGCCTTGCTCTCAATTGCCGAGAGATAGACAGTAGAATAGCCCTCTGCTAAGTTAAATGGCGACCACCTAGCAAGGCGCCATTTGTATCAGTGCCTATAGCTTACTAATATTCAAGAGAGATGTATTCCAAGGACTAATTAAAAGTTAAGTAACAAGCATCTACGTACTTTTCTTCTTATTCATTTATAAGTTCTCATGTTCCAGACTTCACGCCCGTCTGCGTTAGCCTTGCGTGCCATATCGGCTACAGCATTGTGTCTAGGCTGTATGGTCTAGACACAACAATGTAATGAACGTGTCGATAAAGTTTCACAAATTTTGAGCTGGTGCCCCTTGGTACAAGAATTTCCATTGCTATCAGTTTATTTCAGTGGAAGTAATACGAACTTAAATAAGTGACCTCTCAGTTGTTAAAACAACTTTTCAGCCCAAGACAACGAACGAAATGGAGGATCCTACCTGAACCCAGACACAGGTGCTTTAATCATTCGTTCATTACAGAGGTGCTATTCCAATACGGTTGGAGAGCCTCTGCAATGCTGTTCGAATTTATGCCGAGTACCTAGTGGGCTGAGGAGTGAATGGGAATAAGCTCGAGGAGGAAGGCATGCTAGGGTGGTTGGGCAATTGTGCAAAGACACTGTGCCAGGGTGGTGTAGTGGTTAGCGCATCTGCCTAGTGGGCAGGAGACCCAGGTTCGAACCACAGCCTTGGTACAAATTTTCATTCGTCGCTTCAGTCTGTATATAAACGTCACAGATGTTTGAGACCTGAAAAGGTCTATGCAACCACATAGTTGCATTTGAACATTGATTGTCATATAATTCAGTAGAAAGGTGTCAGCTTTCTACCCGCCTATTGCCGTTCAACCCCCCCCTTCCCCTCCCCCCCCCCCCACACACACTCTAAACTCCTTAATTGTTGCCATCTCTCACAGAAATTGTGACCCACATCATAGTTGTTTTGTACTGCACATCTCTATGCCTATCGGTTGCTTCATTTTCAGAACGACCCTACACATGGCGAGGATTTTACCAACCGAATAATATTTCCACAAAGCGATAGTGGCCGGTCTGCTTCCACAATATCGTCGCTACACCAGCACATCACAACAGTCACAACGTAGCGATAACTTTGCGGTACAGTCCACTTCAAAGAAGCGGCAGTGCAATGAACCTGACACTGTCACCCCTGCCCCATCACATTACAAGCTGAGTCACGGTTAACAGCTAAACAGGTTGCCAACGACCATCAGCGCGGCGGGACACTGATGTAATTATGACGACGAAAGCACATTTCCGAAGAGCGGGACTACAACCCGCAGCTCCCCCCGCCCCAGCACTGATCCTGATTTAGGGGTTCCCCTGATGTTATTTTCACAAGTTCACACCCTCAACCCTCATCGATTACCGATTACTCTGAGTTAATGACCCGTCTCCAACCATCTTCTAACCGACGCGCTAACAATCTTTTAAGCGACTTTACGTCAAATTTTTTAGTTTCCTAATGCTTTCAGTATTGATACCCGCCGTCATATTTAGTAAACCAACTGTAATACCGCGAGATTATAATTAAAGTGCATTTACTCATGAAGGTCCAGTGTGGGCTGTAATTATTGCATGGAAGCGAAATTTGGTAGATATGCTGATGCTTTAACGAGAAACAGATTTACTCTCGAAAAAAATTAGTTCTAATTTTGGCCACCACGTGTAAATCTGGCGCTGTACACTGTGTGAGACTGTCACATCCACGCTGTCATAACGGTTAATAATAAAATCAACATTTTGGCTTTCTCACTTGTTCGACCTTTTCAGCAAGCGTCCCGTTCCTATTTTATTACGTATAGAAACATTTCTGTATGTCTTTCTTGCGTTCACAGCACCAGATTTGCACCTGGTACCCAAAATTGGAACTAATTTTTTTTCAGTGTAAATCGGTTCCGCATTAATGCATTAGAGTATCTGCCAATTTTCGCTGCCATACGATAACTACAGCCCACACTGGACTTCAGTGAATAGCTGCACTTTATTTATAACCACCCGGTATCAGATAGCGGAATTTCACATTTCGCACCGTTTTGTAACACCAGGTTAAAGTCGGGAAGTGCTTTGTGAATACCATAATACCTTAGAAAGAAATAGTAACAATATCTGTTTTTCTCTGTAAAAAGAGATTAGTAAGTATTACAAATAGCACATCTTGTTACGTGCATACTTGGAATCGTCTTTAACAACCTGTACGGCGCAACTCTGGCTACATACTTCGTAGGAAATCAAGATCTCTCCTTCCTTACCGACACCAACGCAGTGGTGCAATGCTTCCAGCATCAAGATTCAAACCATATAGTTGCGGGTCAAATGCCACCGCCTTAACTTGTGGAAGTAGTTATGGAGGCAGGTGGCTGTTCAACAGCTAAAAATTTCTAGCTCTCTCTTGCCTGTCAGCGGCTAATCGAAATATATGTGTAGATCTAAGGTTAACCGTCATAACAATAGCTTACCTTTATTCTGAAATTAGTAGTATCTGAACCAGAGTGGATTCTCCCCTTTCCATTAAACTTTGCCCCTTTCCATTTAGATCCAGTCTTTAACATATCAATGCGTGAACTGCCCTTTACGTTTCACGTTGTTGGTTTATGAGTGTCCCGGAAACCAGGTGGGGAATTCCCATGTTCTCTACCCCTCTGTCTGTTCACCACTTTTATGTAAAATCAAATATATTGATTCATGGTCGAACTACATAGAACCACTGATTGCTAAAACCTTTTAACTATCCACCGTGGGCTGTCAAATTCTTTATACAGGATGAATTCTACTGCATCAAGTATTACATTAAATTTCTGGCCAGTTTTAACCGGTGACCATTTTCAGATTCCTGTAATAACAATACCAGCACAGTAAAAACATAAAATATTTCTCTGACATCGTTACGCTTTGCATATTGTAACTGCTTTTACACTAAATGCTGTTTCTTCAGTGATATGTGTGTCGTATTTAAAAACTATTTAGTGTTACGAGTGCTTAGCCGAAACATGTAAGTAATTTAATACACGATGCAATAGAGATCGTCTGGTATAAAGGATTTGACAGTCTGCTGAACACATTTGAAATGTTTTTCGGATTCAGAGGCTGTGGGCCCATACATGAAGGAAGTAACATACAAAACCAGTTAACAAATGGCTCTGAGCACTATGGGACTCAACTGCTGTGGTCATAAGTCCCCTAGAACTTAGAACTACTTAAACCTAACTAACCTAAGGACAGCACACAACACCCACCCATCACGAGGCAGAGAAAATCCCTGACCCCGCCGGGAATCGAACCCGGGAACCCGGGCGTGGGAAGCGAGAACGCTACCGCACGACCACGAGATGCGGGCAAAACCAGTTAACAGCAATTACTAATTTTCTGTTACGAATGTCTAACTATAGGTAAGAAATTATTGGAAGATAAAATCAGTGATATGCCATATCTTACCTGATTGTTAGACAACTTGTCATTATTTTCAGACACGGCGCATAATTACTGATACCGTTATCGCTAAATCGGCATCATGAATACATTTGCCGGAAATGTACCGTTATTTTATACAAGTCCCTTACAGTGAATTGAAAATCGCAGTGCTTGCAATCAATTTTTACCAGCAGTGGGAATTTCGTCCACTTCATTCATAGGTAATGCTCTCGGAATCGAATTTAGAGTCATTATACACGATCCAAAATTTCGTTCTTTCGATAACCAGCTTAGCAGAACATTATTCCAAATCTGAAAGTTCTTTTGCGACGTTTCTTTTAGCTGCTACGGGTAAAACAGTTGACTGCATTCTTGAAACTTACGTATCGTTATCTGTACTGAACTCTTGTCAACTGCCTAAAAACTCTCAGCAGTAAAACACTTAAGACGTCACCACGGAAGTTACTTTTGTGAAAGTTTTGCGCATCATCCTACCCACTGCAAGCTACCGTTGCCCCTGAACAGAATATTTCTACAACGCAAAAAAAATGTAGCTGCCTCGACCTCCATCCCAATCCACGAACATTTTTCGTAGACTCAGACGGTGAACGTAAACGTCACTTGTGACCGCGAATTTCTAAACGTAGATAGCTGAACCTTCTTATGCGGAGATTAGATTTCTTGTAGAAGAACGCAGTTTCGTAATATACGTTTGCTGACGTGGGACATTCTTGGCCGATTGTAAGTTATCTTATCGATTTCTATGCCAGCAGCCTTGCCACAGCGGTAAGACCAGTACCCATCAGATCACCGAAGTTAGGGGCTGTCGGGCTTGGCTCGCACTCGGATGGATCATCGTCCGGATCTTCCAAGTGGTGTTGGCAACCGGGGTGCACTTAGCTCTTATGAGGACAATTGAGCAGCTACTTGACTGAGAAGTAGCCGAGACCCTTCATGAAAACTGACAAGGGCAGGGAGAGCCGTATGCTGACCAGATGCCCTCTGTATCCGTATCTGGTGTCGCCTAAGGCCTGAGGATGACACGGCGGCCGGTCGGTACCGCTGCGCCTTGGTGGCCTGTTCGGACGGTGTTTGTTTGTTTTATTCCCCTTTGAAGGGGAAACACAGCTTACCTCACGTTTTTATAGCCAGAGAGATGAAGCGTTCCCTCTTTTTCCTTGCAGAGTTTTCACTTCATGTTCCGTCAACGTAAGAGTTTAAAATGGACTTAAACTTCTCCAGTTATTCCTTTAAGTACCATGGAAGAAAGAGTTGCACTTAGTTCTTCCGCAGAAATCATGCCGACATTGAACTAACGTCATTTATGAAAAAGTAAGGGGAAAACAAAACGGAATATCCTAATTCTGTTTCCACCATCTTCGAGTTATTTCTGAAATATAGCATCACAATGTTCAGCTAAACGGAGCATAATTCAGAAAATAGATTATAATGCTGAAGTGGCAGCGTCGTTGAACAACAACGCGGCGAGTACAGAACCTTCCACGTTTCTTCGGATGCTACAAAACTCAGTTGAAGACCCATTACTTTTTTTCGTTTTATCCTCTTCTAATTTTCACCAATGTGTTGATGATCCCCAGCTGTACATAAGTGCCAGCGTTAAGAATCCCTCTATCATGAACTATGGCCTTCGTTCGGCATAAGGGTGTGTACAAAACTTGGACCTCAAAAGGAGCCACATGTTTCTCGCCGCTTTTATTTTTCTCTGCCCTTCCTCTCCCTCCACTTTTTCTTCTGTCTTCATTCTCCTTCCATTTCTCCTCCTTTGCTGACTTTCCCCTTTACTTCTCCTCTTTCTCTCTCTGACCTGTCATCAATCAACTCTGCAGCGACGGTTAATTTCATCATTGTCGTAGCTACTCTTCGTATAAGATTACTTTTATCTGGTGTAAATGCTTTATATTATTATTATTATTGTTTTTAAATAACTGTAAACGCACTTTTCGTTGTATTTGTTGTGGTGTCACCGCCAGACACCACACTTGCCTTTAAATCGGCCGCGGTCCGCTAGTATACGTCGGACCCGCGTGTCGCCACTGTCAGTGATTGCAGACCGAGCGCCGCCACACGGCAGGTCTAGAGAGACGTCCTAGCACTTGCCCCAGTTGTACAGCCGACTTTGCTAGTAATGGTTCACTGACAAATTACGCTCTCATTTGCCGAGACGATAGTTAGCATAGCCTTCAGCTACGTCATTTGCTACGACCTAGCAAGGCGCCATTATCATTTGTTATTTATCTTGGGATGCATGTACAGTCAGACCTATGTTCACCAATTATGGATTAAAGTTAAGTATTTCACCATCTGCGTCCGTTTTTCTAAGTTCTAATTTCCTTGCCATTTTCCAGACCTCACGCCAGCCTGCGTGAGCTTAAACGCGTGCCTTTTGGCTTCCTCCAAACCCCGTGAATTGGCTCCTGCCAATTCACAACATTGATCCCATCCTCGTCGCCAATGTTGTGAATTGGCAGGAGCCAATTCACGGGGTTTGGAGGAAGCCGAAAGGCACGCGTTTAAGCTCACGCAGGCTGGCGTGAGGTCTGGAAAATGACAAGGAAATTAGAACTTAGAAAAACGGACGCAGATGGTGAAATACTTAACTTTAATCCATAATTGGTGAACATAGGTCTGACTGTACATGCATCCCAAGATAAATAACAAATGATAATGGCGCCTTGCTAGGTCGTAGCAAATGACGTAGCTGAAGGCTATGCTAACTATCGTCTCGGCAAATGAGAGCGTAATTTGTCAGTGAACCATTACTAGCAAAGTCGGCTGTACAACTGGGGCGAATGCTAGGACGTCTCTCTAGACCTGCCGTGTGGCGGCGCTCGGTCTGCAATCACTGACAGTGGCGACACGCGGGTCCGACGTATACTAACGGACCGCGGCCGATTTAAAGGCTACCACCTAGCAAGTGTGGTGTCTGGCGGTGACACCACATTTGTAACAAGAGTATCAAGAAGGATGCTTTACCCATGTAAGTGATGCCGGTAAGGCTCCATTCTCGCCAGATAAATTACATACATTAACAAATAGAGAAGTAGAGGTGACATATTTCGGAGTGCCAATGTGTTGAACATTTGAGAAATTGTATACGGTACGGGAATGGAACCCACTGCGACACCGATTTCACTCAGCTTGCACACGTGACAGATTGAAACAGAGCTTCAACTTTCCGCTAGCTTCGTGTGAGAAGAAACGTCTCTGTGCAGTCTAGAAGATATGGAGAGGGGATAGTGACAGATTGGAACCTTCAGTGAGTCGGTCTGTGGGGCGCACGAGTAGATAACAACCGGCAGCGCACCGTCCGCGAAAGACAGGTTTCTCAGTTCGATTCCCAATGCAGTATGCAATTTTAAATTGGTAAAAATGTTGAAATAAATACATACTTTCGCTGTGTTAATGGCAAAAATCGCACGTCACCACGAATATCGATTCACAAGTGAACTGGAAACTGAATCCAAGATACATCTGGAGAAGAACAATCGGTTTATATAATATAAAACGCTAATGCTTTCTACAAAACCTTCAACAAATTTTGGTTCTTTTAGTTTATCCCAGTTCCATCTTCTTAATTTACTAAAATTCTGCAATTTCCTCTATTATATGCTGCAGTTCGTAACCAATGAATTATCCTTAGAGTTCATGTCCTGCGCTGCAAATGTTTTGCGGTTTAAAATATAGTTTCTAAATCTGTGTCTTCGCATTATACGATCATTTTAAACCTTCTGGTGCCTCCAGGTCTCTTTTACGTATGCAATGTCCTGGTATGATTCTTAAATAACCATTGGCAATAATTAAATTACGCTCTGTTTGAAACAACAGTCACCACACATATGGCTCTACTATTATACAAAGACAAGTCGTTGTTTAACGTTGCTACCAAAAATCTCGAAAAGCTTTTACTTCAGATTTTTATACAATTCCCTAACAAACATTCGGATAGACATAAGCTATATATTTTGAATATATTTAATATACACTGATAAGCCAGAAGCCGGCCGGAGTGGCCGTGCGGTTCTAGGCGCTACAGTCTGGAACCGAGCGACCGCTACGGTCGCAGGTTCGAATCCTGCTTCGGGCATGGATGTGTGTGATGTCCTTAGGTTAGTTAGGTTTAATTAGTTCTAAGTTCTAGGCGACTGATGACCTCAGAAGTTAAGTCGCATAGTGCTCAGAGCCATTTGAACCATTTTTGAACCATAAGCCAGAAGATTATGACCACTGCCCACCACGATGCTGGATGCCGCCTGGAGGACTTTCGGGCACGTGACGCGGAAACAAAAGTATGTAGGCGGAGCAGACACTGACGGGGGATCAACCTAGCGAAGATATTGACTGCAGATGGGGAAGTCCATTGAGATAAGCGACTTTGACAAAGGTCAGGCTATTATTCCGCGGACCTGTGAACAAGTATTTCGAAAACGCTGAAGCTGGCCGAACACCTGCTACTTTCGTGAGCATCTAAGGAATGCGGTAGAAGGACAGTGAAACAACCACTAGGTGCTAGATAGTTGGACGTCCACGAGACTTCACAGACGTGGGGTTCAGAGGCTTGTCTGCTCTGCAAAGTAGGATAGATGGTGATCTGTGTCATCACTGCCGCAAAAGCACAATGCTGGTGCACACCCATCGCTGTACATTGTTGAACTTGGAGCTTCGCAGCAGACCACCCCTATGTGTTCACATGTTGACCCAACGACATTGTCAGCTACGGCTGTAGTGGGCACGGGACCATGGGATTCGACCGTCGATAAATTGATACGCGGGTCCGACGTATACTAACGGACCGCGGCCGATTTAAAGGCTACCACCTAGCAAGTGTGGTGTCTGGCGGTGACACCACATTTGTAACAAGAGCATCAAGAAGGATGCTTTACCCATGTAAGTGATGCCGATAAGGCTCCATTCTCGCCAGATAAATTACATACATTAACAAATAGAGAAGTAGAGGTGACATATTTCGGAGTGCCAATGTGTTGAACATTTGAGAAATTGTATACGGTATGGGATCTCTCTTCGGATCAATCACATTTTTGTTACACCAGGTCGATGATCGTCACCATAAACGCCGTCATCGAGGGGAACCACGGCTCGAAACGGGCTGCGCGCCCCGGACGCAGGCTGGTGAGATAGTGCTGTGCTTTGGGAGACATTCTCCTGCGCTTGCATGGGACCCGTGGTAGTAATCGAAGACACGCTGTCAGCTGCGAACCAACTGCATTCCTTCATGCTTCATGTATTCCCCGACGGGTATGTCATCTTTCAGCAGCACAACAACTGTCCGTGTCTCGGAGCCAGAACCGTGCTACAGTGGTTTGAGGAGCATTGTAGTGAACTCACGTTGATGTCGCGGCGACAAAATTCGCCTGATGTAAATCCTATGGAAGCCATCTGTGTCGCTATCGGGCGGCATCACTGTGTACGCAGTCCGCCCCCTGTAGCTGAGTGATCAGCGCGACAGAATGTCAATCCTAAGGGCCCAGGTTCGATTCCCGGCTGGGTCGGAGGTTTTCTCCGCTTAGGGACTGGGTGTTGTGTTGTCCTAATCATCATCATTTCATCTCCATCGACGCGCAAGTCGCCGAAGTGGCGTCAAATCGAAAGACTTGCACCCGGCGAACGGTCTATCCAACGGGAGGCCCTAGTCACACGACATTTACATTTACTGTGTATGCAAATCAGCGGCCCGTTATTTACGCGAATTACATGACTTGTGCGTAGACATCTAACGCCACATACCTTCACAAACCTACCAACAAGCTGTCGGGTTCCTGATACGCAGAATCAGTGATGTACCTCGTTCCAAAGGCGGACAAATAAGCTATTAAGCAGGTGGTCTTAATATTTTTGCTCATCAGTCTATAAATATACGAGTATACTTAATATATAAAGGGGAAACGTGTTAACAAAAATTTCGAAAAGTTCTTCACCGATTTACCCCAATTTTTACACGGCAACCTGATGAACATTAAGACAGATATACGGTGTACATTGTTTTAAACAACAATCAGCAGGTTTTCTTTGAAGAGCGATTGCGTGAAAGAAAATCTGTGTTTTGCTTGAATATGTGCGCTTCCAATTTCTTTTTCGCAGTCAGTTAAAACTACGATAGCAGGACATGTAAATCATTACAAAAGTTACTCATCCCACATTATTCTGTCTTTTTATATATACATTTCCAAACAAAATTTGTATTCACAACAAAGTGTGGTTTCGTTTTCTTCTTTGCTGTCCGTTTTACAGAAAATAGGAATATTTTGCTTATGGTTTTTCTGCTTATGGTTAGAATACTACCACGGAAAGTGAATCGTCCGAAACTTTGTAATTTCATCCATTCGCACATTGAAACTATGCAAAATACTGCCACTGAAGTTACGTGCTCACGGCTCCAGGAGCTGGAGGGGTCTCTCTCACTCATCGTATACAACAAGGCTCAAGATCTGAGAGACGGAATAAAACTGGAGATTTGTATGAATTACAAACAAACACTCTTATATATATATATATATATATATATATATATATATATATATATATAGTTACTATAATAACATTAGTTTAATTTGATAGTGTAATAATTTAATGTAATATTAAAATTAACTAAATTGCTTCAATTAATGTGCAAGTCAAAGAGAAATGCCAACTTAACATAAAGAAATTAGATTATTGTTGCGAGTTCTGCGTCACAGCTATGATCATAAAGTGATTGGAAGAGGAATAATCAGAAATGTCTATTTACGGTATCAGGACAATATTTCGAGTTTACAAGGAGATATCTTGGATTATATAAACAACTGATAGGAGACATACAATGGATACCCAATGGAAGGCAACCTAAGAGAATGTGGCATATTTTCCATATGGCATAGTAAAACTACATGTCAGAAGGAACAAAAGATGAATTCTGCATATATAGAAGTGATATCAAAATGTGCCAAATGATCTAATGGCTGATGAAAGAAGAAAAGCCAATTTTACATGTAGCTTGAGTCCATTTCGTACAACCCCTGCGTAGCCGAGATCGATAAAGCGTGGATGTGTAGTGGCTGTCGATTCGAACGTAGACATAAGTATTCTGGGGGTGGATGAATTTTTCACTGTAATTGTTTTGTTGGCAGGAGGACGAGAGGTTGTGGCAATGCTGCCCCTTTACGCCAATGTTCTTGGTTAAATTCCAAACCTGTCTAAAGTGTCACATGGAATGAAAGCGTGTGACTCTACCGATGGTTACCCATGTTGAGATTGGAAAAACCATTGGTGTTATCCGAGAAGAGCAGCTTGTGTGTCGGAAATGGGTAGTCCTCTCTCCCTACTCTCCCGTCGATATCAGCAACACAAACACGTCACGAAAGCTTCACATGGACTCACCACAGTAACCAACACTTTCATCTGCACTTACTACAGAACACTCACATTTTGCGAAGGAAATATGGCAACATGCACGAAGAAAAACTATGTATCTAATCAAGAGCCTGCCAACGGCCTTGCCACGATGTTACGGAATTTGAGCAATGTTGAGCTCTGCAAATTCTGGGATGGGCGGCTGTGCAGGGAAAACTGGGTGCCGTTGGTTTTAAGGACACGCAAATCGCCAGAATGGTGTCCAATTGAAAGACCTACCCCAGACCGTGGTGCCACACGACATTAATTTATTGTTTATTAAGCGGCTGGACCGGCCCGTCAAGATTCCGACAGTCAACCATGAGATCCAACTTTACTTCATCGACCTCCCAAACTATAGGGATCAGCAGTGGCTGGCTACTGGACTAGCGACTCACCATGAGGAGGAGTAGGGGTTAGCGTGGAGAGATACGGCCCGACAGGCCAGCGCCGACGTCGGTGTCGCGTGCTGCGACGCGGAAGACCAGCTGGTGCGCACTGTCAGACCTGCGGCGAGGTCTGCCGCAGGCGCTGGCGTGGGCAGGTGTCGTGATAAGGCGGGCCCGTTGCCAGGCGACCCGCGATAGCGCCGGCTTAACCCGCGCCGCCGCCTTATCTGCAGCCCGCGATTGACAAGTCGTGCACAAGGGGGGCCGACGAGATGACAGGCCGCTCGTCTAACCCCCCTTCAGCCAATCTCAGGAAAGCCGATTACACCACCGGAACAGAAAGCACTCTGAGACAAAAAAACGACACATCGTGAAGGAATTGTCCGCATGGGAAGGATATTGGTAGATGCGGTGTACATGTAAAGACAAACAAATGATTATAATTCCAGAAAAATTGGATGTTTTATTCGAGAGAAAGAGCCTCACAAATTCAGGAAGTCAATAAGGTCACCACTGGGCCCTATGCAAGCAATTATTCGTTTAGCATTGATTGATTGAGTTGTTGGATGTCCTCCTGAGGAATGTTGTGCAAAATTCTGTCCAACTGTCGCCTGAGATCATTAAAATTCGGAGCTGGTTGGAGGGCCCTGCCCATAATGCTCCAAACGTTCTCAATTAGGGCGACATTGCTGGGCAAGGTAGGGTCTTGCAAGCACGAAGACGAGTAACAGAAACTCTCGACGTGTGCGGGCGGCCATTATCTTGCTGAAATGTAGGCCCAGGACGGTTTGGCGTGAAGAGCAACTAAACGGGGCCTAAAATATCGTCGACGTACGGCTGTGCTACAAGACTGCCGTGAATGACAAGCAAAGAGATCCTGCTATGAAAAGACATGGCTCCTCAGACCATAACTCCTGGTTGTCGGGCCTTGAGGCGGGTGACAGTCAGGTTGGTATCCCGTCGCTGCCCGAGTCGTCTCCAGGCACGTATATGGCCTGCAATCTTATTGACTGGAGTAGAATTATCTTCAGCGATGAGTTCCACATCGGACTGAGCCTCGATGACCAGCGAAGACGTGTCTGTTAATGTCCGAGACTGCGGAGCGATGGAACCTGACCTCGCCCTCCACATTGCCTGACAACCAGGAGTGAGGATCTGGGCTGCCATTTCACCTCTTTGGTTGTCATCTGCGGTAACCCTACAGCACAGTGCTACGTCGGCATATTATACTCCTCGTTTTGTTTGTCCTTCATGGCAAGCCACCCCGACTTACATTTCGGCAACACAATGCTCGCCCGCACATGGCGAGAGTTTCTACTACTTGCCTTCGTGCTTGCAAAACCTACCATGGACAGAAAGGTCACCGCATCTCTTCCCAGCTGAGAACGTTTGGAGCATTATAGGCAGAAACCCCCAACAAGCTTGGGATTTTGACGATCTAACGCGCCAATTGGACAGAATTTGGCACGATATCCCCCACGAGAACATCCAGCAACTCTATCAATCAGTGACAAGCCGAATATCTCTATGCATAATGTTCAGAGGTGGACCAACGCGTTATTTACTCTGCCAATTTGTGCAGATCTTTATCTTGAATACATCACCCAATATTTATGAAGCCGTATTCATTTGTTTGTGTGCACATGTGCACCACACCTACCGATATCCCGTTCCAGTCGGATAATTCCTTTGTTGTGTGTCGCTTTTTGTCTTAAGAGTGCATTAGTAACCCTCAGAAAACAGCACATTGGTCGCTTTGGTACGCTGTACATGCTATAGAATTGGTACAAGGCGGTGAAGTGTCTCTCCGCCGCTGACGCAAATCGTAGCAGTGAAATGGTGTGTTTACGTTACTCTGTTGTATGGAATCAGCTAGGTAAGGCGGGGTCGACGTGGAGACGTGACAGAGTGGCAGAAATTAGATATTATATTTGGGCGAGCCCTTGAGTACATCGTGCCCAATTTCTTGGTGTTTCAAAGCGGACTGGCCAAAGTATCTACAAGGAATGGTGTACCACTAGCAGGCACGTAACATGACGTAAAAACAGTGGTAGTATAAACACCTAATCAATGACAATAACTTTCAAACACGACAGCAATTGCAGCTGTCACTGAATGTAGGACCATCTCCGCCATTTTGCGAGCCAACATTGTGAAGAAATTGCGTGTAATGGGCCTTTGGAGCGGGGAACCTCCCAAAAGGCCGTTGCTAGCAGCAGCAGCAGCAACTGAAGCTGTACGTTTTCAATGGGCCGTACAGTAAAAAGTGGACGTGAGCTGACTGGAAACGTGTAGTGTGTCCAACAAGTAGCTACTTTGCCTCTTTTCAAATGATTCAAGGCTTCGAGAGCCCTGGCTGGCCGCAGTTTAATGAATGGTGTAATTCTAGACGGAGGATGTCTGCGTAGCAATACTTGGTCTCACTCATTCATGTTGCCGTGAAGATGAATCAGGATGTTTATTTAAACATTCAAGTGGCCAAGTGTTTCCGTTTCTTCTACAGCTTTGTGATGAGTATGCAGTGGACACACTAGTGTTCCAAACTGACTACAGCAGTGTTCACTGGGCTGGACATATACGTTCCTGGTTCATGGATACTGAGGTACTATAAAGCTCCAAGGTTGGTGCGCTAAGTCACTCAAATGCACAGAAAATGTCTGGGACTATTTGAACAGCGGATGAAATGCCCGGACATTTATGAATTTTGGGCATTTGTCCAGGCATTTACCCTGGGCATTTGCCCCAACTTATAAATGCCTAGGCATTTTACATTACTATGTCTTACCACGAAAATATCAGCCCAACAATGTAAATGTCGACGGTATTCACTGTCTTGGTTGGAAACAAACTTGTATTCACTCGCAGTATCTACTATTGATAACAGTAATGCCTACTTTACTCTCGTCCTAAAACTTTCATTCATTATTGCTCGGCTGTGTCTCGGCTTTGTTTTTCCAGCAGTGTAAGATGACACATAGCAGTATGGGTATGTATACTGGTGATGGGTTGGCCGATATGCACTTGGTGCATGTGTTCACTGAAAGCAATGGAAGAGTGGGGCAGCGACGCAACCCGTAGTGACGGCAACCACGTCACAGTATTTTTGCATCTGACGATTGTTACATTACGCTGTGCTTTGGTTTAAGTTTCCCCGATAGCATGTGGCTACCGTTATATGGCAGTACCCCTCATTCACCAGTAGCACGATCTTGTGGAAGGACTCTGACGACCAAGCTGTTTAGCATCCAACAACTTTAAATTCGTCCATCCAAGAACAGACACCACTCTGTCACGACTCTGCGGATGCATACACGCACGTTGAAAGATAATAACGACATCAGCCGCATGAGGCCATTGATATAATTCAGTGACGACAAGCGAAAATTTGTACCGGACCGGGACTCGAATCCGGATTCCCCGCTTTACGCGAGCGGTCACCTTAACTGCTTCGGCTATCCGAGCACGCAGAACTATTGTCTGACAAGTTGGGTATCTGGGTTGGATGGGTAGCGTGATCGGATAGCCGAAGAGATTCAGGCGACCTCTCACGTAAAGCAGGAAATCCGGGTTCGAGTCCTGGTGCAGCACAAATGTTCCTTATCGTCACTGAATTATTTCAGAACACTCGTGCGTCTGACACCGATATTTTTCTTTCAGCATGCATTTTCACTGTTGTGAAGGCATTTTAGTAGCAATAAAGTTAACTTGGGTAACAAGCCGAGTAAATCATGGCTGGAACAATTCAACAAGATAACGCAAGACCGTGTGTTGCCTTTGTGGTCTTAAGCTATCTGGATGCAGGGGTTGCCCGACTGTTGCCCTGGCCAGCACGTTCTCCAGATCTCTCACCCATTTAAAACATCATGTCATGGGTTTACGAGAGACTGGCAAGCTTCCACTCACCAGCCACCACGACAGATGAGCTCCGTCACAGAGCTGAAGCAGCCAGGAATAGCATGCTCCTGTATGTCATCCAAGCTCAGTACGAATCGAAACTTGCACCCTTTTTACCTACAAATTTAGTCAACTATGTTCATACTACACCGTACGTGCACAATAAGCAGAGCTTCGTTACTTGCTATCCCTCCCGACGTTGTAACTTCAATTGCCAGACGTGTAGGTGGCTGTATTTTACACTGTAGAATAGCATTGCATCAGTAATCCTCTAACAGCTCAATTATACGTGCTGTGGCTGTGTGCGGCGCAGAAAAGTGAATGCGGGTAGCTGATGTGTTACGCCATGTCGTCCACAGCTACAGGAACAAGCGAAAGTGGGTCCTCCGTTTGTGGATTGTTCAGAACGCGGCCGCTGGGCATTTCATTTATTGATTGATTTGACAGCTAACGGCCATTTAGACAGCTAAAAGTTAAATAATAGACATGTAGTGGAAACAATGTATTGGTTACATGATAGTAATACAAATATAACAACACTAACGATTAACATGGTTGTAGTGGCACAAATATAAATAAAAGTACACGTATACGTTCAACAAATGTGTTGAACATGTCGTGTATCAAGTTAATATAGAAAATTAATATATACAACAAAAAATAGGAGCACTAGAAATACAACCTCTCAGAGCCTAGACTGAAATAACGATACATGTAAAATACATATTAATATAAAATGAACGTAGTTCCCCGTGTTGGGTTATTATTACAAAGAGATATTGGCTGCTTCTATAAATTTGAAAAGTTCTTTGGTATATGAAGCATTATTGGTTGGTTGGTTTGGGGAAGGAGACCAGACAGCGAGGTCATCGGTCTCATCGGATTAGGGAAGGATGGGGAAGGAAGTCGGCCGTGCCCTTTGAAAGGAACCATCCCGGCATTTGCCTGGAGCGATTTTAGGGAAATCACGGAAAACCTAAATCAGGATGGCCGGACGCGGGATTGAACCGTCGTCCTCCCGAATGCGAGTCCAGTGTCTAACCACTGCGCCACCTCGCTCGGTCGAAGCATTATTCAGAGAAGGTACAACGGTGCCACTCGTAGAAAACTCTACTTTCAGACGACGTAAATGTCCAAAGAAGAGTGTGTGAGTCCCATTTTGGACATGCAAAGAAGATGCGATTGAAATTACCTTCGCCGTCCGTTGTGGCCGAGCGGTTCTAGGCGCTCAGTCTGGAGCCGCGCGACCGCTACGGTTGCAGGTTCGAATCCTGCCTCGGGCATGGATGTGCGTGATCTCCTTAGGTTAGTTAGGTTTAAGCAGTTCTACGTCTAGGGGACTGATGACCTCAGATGTTAAGTCCCATAGTGCTCAGAGCCATTTGAACCATTTTTTTTATGTCACCTTCCATAGTGTTCTACAGCCACAGAGTGGGATTTGAGTAATACCAGTTCGGTGGAGGCGCATCGGAAAGCTTTCGTGGTTGAACGACATACGGCAGGCGGTAAATATCAGCCATGTGGGTAAGCGAACACCGGGAAAACAGAGTCTAAGTCGTGTAATACACTGAATACTGGCGTGGTATCTTCCACTGAATAACTGAGACACGTTTCAGTGCTCTTGCCATTGTTGAGAGGCATCCGTGAGATACAGTTGTGCAAGTAAGGCCCTTAACTTGAAAATGCTGAACATAATATTAACTGGGAAAGTGACATCTACTACTAAGACTTAAATTTTTGGGTTAAGTTTAATTGAAAAATTTGTGGAATCTGGTAGACGAATTCATTAAAAACAATCAGTATTTATCGAAAATTTTAAAATACAAAATATTGCGAGGGTAAAATATGATTTCAGACTTTTCTAAACTTTTTCTTGCTTACAGCCCCACAAAATAATGAAAGGAAAACAGTTTATGGCTTATTAAATTTTTGTCGTTCATGCGGCAAAACTTCAGCATCAAGCATGAAGTTTTGACTATTTCTTTACTGCTAACTATCAGCTACCAATCCTACAGACGTTTGATGCTGTTTTATACATGGAACTTCCACTGTTTAAACGATGGAGCCGGCCGGTGTGGCTGTGCGGTTCTAGGCGCTTCAGCATGGAACCGCGTGACCGCTACGGTCGCAGGTTCGAATCCTGCCTCGGGCATGGATGTGTGTGATGTCCTTAGGTTAGTTAGGTTTAAGTAGCTCTAAGTTGTAGGGGACTGATGACCACAGATGTTAAGTCCCATAGTGCTCAGAGCCATTTGAACCATTTTTTTTAAACGATGGAGCGTGGGAGTGTTACTGGTGACAATCTAATATGTTAGTTGGTAGCTACACCAAACAAATCGGCAGCAACAAGTAAAAGTGCGTTAAAAGTACTCGGCGTAGGGTGGAAGTAAAGCTGTGAGGTCGAGTCGTGAGTGCTGCCTGGCTAGCTCAGCTGGTAAGAGCACTGCCGATGAAATCGGATGTTCCGGGTCAGAGCTGACGTCTGACACATTGTTTCATCTGGCAGGAAGTTTCAAACAGCGCGCATTACGCTGGAGAGTGAAAGATTCATCTTGGAAACAAATCCGAACTTTCGGATTTAAATCCTCAGTCAGTCCTCGGATTTCAGTCGGTCACTAATCAACCACTGGCAATTGGTCGGGGTTTAGGTTGAACTGTATGTGCCCCTGTAACGCGAGGGGCAGTAAGTCGGAGGAAGGCAACGGCATGCCACCTTCACCAGCACTACGTGTAATAAAGTACTGTGGTGTTCAAACCAGTACTCCGTTCGAGCTTTAAGTTTGCTTGAAACCACTTCAAGCGTTGCATGGGGAAATGCACAGTATTTCAACGACACCATCCGACGCCACACCTGAGAATCTAACAGTCCGATTACATTCGCGCTTTTTATTCGGCCTTGAATTGTGAATCTAGGATGATGTATTGAAAACGTTTGCTGTGTGGTAGTATAAGCGCTACAAGTGGGGATTCTTTTATTATTGTTTCTGGGAAATCTGTTATATTTCAGCAGGCTTTATTCACAAAGTAAGTGAATAATACATTAGTAAATGCCTTAAACTAGTGCGCCCCACACCCTCCCCCTCCATGTGGTAGCTTACATAGGGCGTCGGTTACCGGTGTTCGTGTAATCACCAACATGACGCACTCACATATTAGTATCTAATTATAAAGCTGTAAAGAGAAACAAGTACATAAATAATAAGGTAAACAATAGTAATTTCGACAAGTGGATTTGAAGCCGATGTTGCTCCAGAGTATTGAACCCCAGGAGTCAGGGCAAACTAGTCTAAGACCAGCTCCCTAGCCCACGCCTTCCCTGAACATGGGCCGGTGGGCTGTCATTCGTTCAAAGAGTCCGAAGACCCACACGGTTCCAGTTCTCTCACGCTGAAGCCTAGCTCGATGAATTAGCGGGCAGGCGAAGGCCTCCATGTCCCCTTCCAATTGAGCGTCACCGTCGAGAACTCGATGCTGGAGCTGCCGGCCGGAAAGCGCCGACCGCGCGCCTGAGCGACGGGACGTCGTATTTTGCTGCTTTCTGCCGATGAGACCAGTCGGTGTCTAGGTGGTCGCCGACGATCTGCGCGTCCATGACGTGCTCCATGCCGTTCTTCGCCGCCACGATGTCGGGCTTGCGGACTTCCGCTAGTGTGCGGAGGTGGGGCTCGACGGAGAGGTCAAACCTCTACTGAGACAGCCCGCGTGCGACGTACTTCACGACTGTGTCATGACGCCGCACGCGGGCTCTGCTGCTAAGCCCCCAACCCTGGACGATGTGGTTGGCAGTCTCGATGGCGTTACACCTCACTCGCCACTTCTTCTTCCTGTCACGGCCGCGACTCCTACGAGCTCTCGATGGCAAGGTGTTGATGCGCGTGTGGGTGCACACCACGTAGTCGCGGCCGGACAGGAAGGGACCGCTGTCCTCGATCCAACGGTGTTGGCCAGGTGTCTTAGCCGACGACAGCGGGGCAGCCCCGTCGAAGGTAATATGCAGGCGCGCGGCCCACATCTTCCCGAGCTGTGCAGACGTCTTCAGCAGGTGGCCCTCCCACGTTACGATGCCGCTCCACAGTCACCACCTCCCCCAGGCCTGCGTAGGTGGCATAGGGCCCGAGCTGCAGCAAGGCAACGAGCCTGTTCCGCCTCAAAGTCGGCCCCGTGAAATGAAATGATCGTATGGCTTTGTTGGCCTGGATGCCCCATTCGGGTTCGGCCGCCAAGTGCAAGTCTTATTTCATTCGGCGCTACATTGGGCGACTTGTGGCCGATGATGGAGATGAAATGATGATGAGGACAACACAAGACCCAGTCCACGAGCGAAGCAAATCTCCGACACGTCCGGAAATCGAACCCGGGCCAGTGCATGGGAGGCAAGCACGCTACCACCCAGCTAAGCAGGAGGACGTCGGCCCCATCTAGTGCGCAGACGGGATACCAAAGGCCCCCTGGGTACAGGAGCGTGAGCGCTGAGAGGTGGAACCATCTCCTTGCCGCAGCTCTAACACAGATGTCCGTGGCCTTGAGGGCCAGGTGCGACTCAAGGCGAGGCTACGATAAAAAAAAAAAAAAAAAGGCTCTGAGCGCTATGGGACTCAACTCCTGAGGTCATAAGTCCCCTAGAACTTAGAACTACTTAAACCTAACTAACCTAAGGACATCACACACATCCATGTCCGAGGCAGGATTCGAACCTGCGACCGTAGCTGTCGCGCGGTTCCAGTCTGTAGCGCCTACAACCGCTCGGCCACCCCGGCCGGCGCCACGGTATAGGCGGGGGGAAGTGGGGAAGTACGTCCCGTAGTCTGTAGAGCCGCTGCTCCGGCTTCAGTGGCGCACGTGTTATGACACTCAGTTGCTCTTCGATGTGGCGCCTCGGATGGAAGAGGCACAGGCCCGAAGGAGAGGACCGCACTCCCAGGTAGCGGAAGGTCTCACCCACACCCAGTGCCGGCAGGGTTGTGTCGCCTTCACCTTCTTATCGCGGCCAGACGCCACGAGCGCGAGGGTGAAACACTTTCGCGGGTTCCAGCGCAGCCCCAGCTGGTCGAGGGCTGCTACCGCTTTGTTAATGAGGGACTGCAGACTCCTCTTCGTCGAAGCAAGCGATGAACCGGCTGTCATCAGCAAAGACCGCTGCGTTAATGTGGCGACCCAACACCTTGGCACCTATGTAGGAGGGCAGCTAGCCTAAAACATAGTCGACAGCGAAGTTAAAGGGGGAATTCTTTTATTATTGTTTCTGGGAAATCTGTTGTATGCTAAAAACATCCGAGTCTTCACCCAGGTGCACACTCCAAGGAAAGTAGTACCTGCACGGAGGATGAGTACTCAGTGGATGCCAGGAACAGTGAGCCAGGCAGCATAGAGTCTACATATGCTGTTGTCATACCAAAAGAAGATTTGATTCAAACTAAGTACACGCCAGTCTTTGTGTTGTGTTCACTTCTGACTGACGGTGTTTTTATTTGCGTCCAGCCAGGATAACTGAACTCGATCTTGTCTGATTCTCGTTTAAAGACAGATAGTAATCAGATATTATGAGGCGCAGCTACTGTATTTTTCTCTGAAAGAATATATGGGTTATTTGTCCTCATCAGTATATCGTTTTTCTTTCACTTTTAGAGAGGATACTATGGCGGTCACATCACTTATTTCTAATTAATTAAAGTGTAGAGTTTATTTTTATTAGTAACTGCTACAGGAAGTCGAGAGGGATGTCTATTCCTTGACTAGCTGTTACCTGCGGTTGCGCTTGCGTATCAGTAGCTTAGTTATGATGGGTGATCGTAAGTAAACTGTTATACATGCAATAGCGTCAACAGCCCTCAAGTGTAGGCCAGTCGTGGGCAGGTGTGCGCATCTATGCATCTTGCTATTGAAGTGGAGCTACATTATTGCTACATTATGCAATGCGTACGTCATGCAACAAATTTAATAATTTTTTAACATGATTGATGTTCACTAATGTAAAAAAAAGAAGTTCCGTTTCCTGCCTCAACCTGTTATGGGTAGCTTTTTCACCAAAATCGATTTAGCTGATTAGTCGTAAAATGACAGCAGACAAACACACGTTCGCATTTATAATGCCAATATGGATGGTACGGATTGAAGCGGACTGCTCCTTGGAATTGCTTATTCACACTCGGGGCGGCGGAACTCAATCGCTACAGGAAGTTGGAAAATAAAAACCGCTGTCAGATCGTATATTTTAGAACCTCAGTGTGATTTTGGTGTTGAAACACTTGTAATATCCGGGATTTCTGCGTTAGGTCCCTGATAGGCAGGTTCACCGGAACAAAAAAAAAAAAATCTGATGTTTGGATCTCTTGTAATTAAAACTGACCATTCAGTAGAAATAGCGGTACCAAGACAGTTCCAAGCAGCTATTACGTAGAGCGAGCTTCGAATGGAACGGCTTTCTTTTCTTTTCAATTTAATTTCCAACTGTTAACGACCGAGATAAATGAAGTGTTGCTTCATATGCCTGTTGCAACATGTCTGTCACTCAAATTCGAGGTATCCGCAATGGCTAAGTACTAACTTTCAATAAAACAACCAAATTATTTGTGTTTTTTTGTAACAGGAAAACCAATGAACTTGGTAAAATATGGTACTCTTTTCTGTGATTGATGGTCTTGGACTCCTTTTTGAACTGGGACGAGCTACGATTCTCTCCTGATCACACGGTAGGGAAGCTGAAATACTGTGCCGATGCTGTGCACAGAAGACATCGACGTGCTTTCCAAGATTTCTACATCGATCACCTTCCAGTTAACAGCATGCCGGCCGCGGTGGTCTCGCGGTTCTAGGCGCGCAGTCCGGAACCGTGCGACTGCTGCGGTCGCAGGTTCGAATCCTGCCTCGGGCATGGATGTGTGTGATGTCCTTAGGTTAGTTAGGTTTAAGTAGTTCTAAGTTCTAGGGGACTGATGACCACAGCAGTTGAGTCCCATAGTGCTCAGAGCCATTTGAACCATTTTGAACCAGATAACAGCATAAACACCACGCGGTGCTGATTTGGTGACAGTCTCTTATTCCGCAGTGAAAAGCGTACAGACAAAACAGACAAATACATACTATGATCACTACCTGCAGCACCAATTCGACAGGGTTGCGTTGTGAAAAGATACCTTCTGTACAGAAACGATACAGTGGTTCTAATGCTGCAGTGTGCTGTCGCCTGTAGTTCCTCGCAAAGCAGCATCGCGTGTCAGCGTGTATGTCGAAGACATGACGAGTGCGCGTTCCCATAAAACCGAGCGATGTGGCGCAGCTCTCATATTCGGCAGTAGTGGGGTTAGAGCGCCGATGGGTCATCAGGATTTAGGATTTCTGATTGGTTTCCCTAATTGACGTTACACGAATGCTGGGACCGTACATTAAACGAGGACACGGTCGACCGGGAAAGGTGCAGTTACGGTGTCAGCAGAATTTCCGTGATGGGCAGATTTTGCTAAGGGTGGCATGAAATTCGGGAAATCAAGACGACCAGTCATGAGTCAGATGTTGATAGCCAATATTAATGTCGTTCTTAATTTCTTTCGTTTCTTAAATGAATTTAATTTATATTTTGTTTGTCGCAGGAATTAAAAAATAATTTTTGATATTAGTAGTATTTATCGCAACGAAAACCTCAACAATGGTGATATGTTTGACATTAATAGCCAGATACCTGAGAACTAACAAAATAAATACGAGAAATCGTGATATATTTTTCGGCATTCGTGAAACGCTGCTGTGTCACCGACTTTCTCGTGACATGATAATGTGCAGTTTTAGGTAAATATTACTACCTGTTTCACTCGCAGCAATGAAAGTTGTGCTCTTAGGTTCTAGCCTATCAACATGTGACTCATTATTGGTCGTCTTGATTTGCCATAATTCATGGTACCATTACCAACATCTGTACATTAAGTAAAAACTGCGACACTGTGAGTGCACTTTAACCTGGCCAGCTTACTTACCCTTCTTTGTCCAGCCCTGTGTTCTATTTGTAAAGACCTCGACGTCGACGGTACGGTAAAGTTGAATCAACCTTCCTTCCTTCGTTCCGGCTCATAAAGTACTACGGATGCTGAATAGCACTGCGATCTAGCGAGTTTAGAGGCACAGAAGATGATATATATGTAGAGTGAAAATGTCAAACGTTCTAAGTGCCAAATCTCTCATTTATCATGAGAATTTCAAAAAATCTATTTTTGTACATGATTTAGTTGTGTGTAAAAAGTTGACTGAAAAGCTATTCTGATGCCACATAAATACAGTGCTAACTTCATCACTGCAAAAATTAATGAGACAATTAAGAAAATAAGTAATTTATTAAGGACGTTTTACGTACCATTTCAGGGAACTAACTGATTCTAAATGCCAGAAAGAAAGTTTTTGTTTCAAGTGCCATTCATACTGAGACACTTTTTGTTATTTCCGACAATGCAAGTACAGAAATAAGCAGTAATGTTTTAACCTGTAGAGCTATGGTCAACAAAAAGCATTTCCCATAACTTTTAAAATTTTTAGAGGACAATAAGAAAATTATATTCAAGAAAAAATGCCTCAGTTTTGACTTCTTTTTCTTACATAACTTCATTTTTGAAATCAGATGTTGCAAAGTGAACACGTATTGCTGTTGAGAAAAAAAGGCAACTTCGTCAACACGGCTTTCTGTTTCGGTACTGATGAACACGGCTGGTCTTCCAGATAAAGTACTGTATGACATACATGAGCGATGATCTTTCCTCTTTTGAATACACTGATAGAGTAACAAATTTTCACAGGCGTTTGAGATGGATAAGTTTGAGACAGTCTGATCATACTGAAATTAGACATCTAACACGCCTGCATTGACAACAGTGTCCCACCAGCGTCTTTAAAATCAAAGGAGTCCGTTGTATGCATCTGGTCTGCTTTAACATAACCGTAACAAGACCTATAATGTTTACAGTCTACATAACAATTGTGAGATAGGTTCAGTGGCACCATTAGATTTTCGTTAGAGATGCACCCTAAAGTATCATCGTTGGCCGATCGTAAGAAAGTGAAGAAAGACTTGGGAAAAATTTACACGTGGTGTAGTGAATGGCAGCTCTCTTTAAATGTGGAGAATTGCGGGAAAATGTCTGTACAAAGTAAATAACTGGATAGTATGCGGCTACAAGATTGATGATGAATATCTGGAACATGTAAAACCATTTAAACATTTAGAGGTAATACCAAGAACAGATATGAAATGAGATGAACCTCTTAAATCAGTATTTTCGAAGGCGAATAGAGAACTTATATTTGTTGGAAGCACTCCGGGAAAGTGCAGTACACGTGAAAGGAAATCACATACAACAAGCTACTGTAACTAATTCTGGAGTACCAGTAAATCCACGATTCTTTAAAGAATCGAACTCTCGCGTATAAAATAGCTTCAAACGTTTGATGATTTTAAAAATGAATTAATTTGTTGAATATTTGGCGTTAGGTATGTAAGGAAGAAAAGCTTAGAAAAGGATTGAAATTAGTTTAAAATTTGTTGGAAGTCACTAAATGCTCTCATTATGAAACACTAGATGGATATAGTCTCGGTAATTTGAGCTCCATTTCAAACAAAAGGAAGTTTTTCACGCATATCAATGTTTATGACGTCATATCACCTGAACTATTTGTCTTACAACGATATCATTTAGCAGGTACATTCGGCGGTATATGTGGATTCTGTCTGCAAATTACGTTGCGAATGGGGTTGGTAGTAAAGACGTAATAAATTAAAAATTCACGTCTGATGCTGAAGTTTTCTACGTGAACGGAAAAAATGTAGTAATCGACAAACTTTTTTCTTTTTATCATTTTATGGGGGTGCCAGAGAGAAAAAGTTTTGTAAAGGTTTGAAATTGTGCGTAAAGTTTGTTGGAAGTCGCTTAGAGCTCTCATTCGTAAATCCCGGATGAATAAAGTCGCGATGATTTGCGAGAATTGAACTACGCTACCTCAAGACATACAAGTATACACGATTTCTAACTGTTGTCTTACTGTGTTGAATCTTTAACATAACGTTATACCTCTTAGTGAGTAGATTATGACAAAATTTAAAATTTTTAAATTCGAGCAATAACTACGCGAAATATTGAAACACGAATTTTGTTGCCGTTGGAAGCCGATAGATAGACAACCTGAAATTGGAGCTGCTTTCCGGATTCTGTGACAGTCGCTTAGTTATCTACGCAGGCTGCTCCAGCTCTAGGAATCCTTATAGAGTAGGCAGGACAAGAGATATCGAAACGAATGCAGAGACGCCATGGATCGTAATGGGTGGTTGAGTCAATACGAAAGGGTAACAGAAACGCACAGGGCAGAACTTAAACGGGAATCATTAAAAAAGGAAGAGGCGACTTGTTCTTGAGAAAGCCTGTTGAGCAAATTTAGAGTAGCGGAAGATAGTGCTGCATGTCTCCTGCTACCTCGCGTAGTGACTAAGTTAAGAGGGATTAACTCAGGCCGAGACTTATAGACGGCCATAGCTCCCTCGCTCAACACGCGAAATGAGAAGGTCATAAAACAACAATCCACTACGAAGTAACCCCCCCCCCCCACCACATACCTTAAAGTGTCTTGCATAGGTGTAGAACAGCGGCGTCCAACCTGTTAGCTTTCCTGGGCCATACTGCAAGAAGACGAGAAGTTTTGGGCCGCACAAAATATACTTAACACTAACATTAACAGTCTTGCAAAAAAAAGAGGGGGCACGGTCGGAGGTATATATAGCTAACACATGTCACCGTGTGGCTAGAATTTCAAATTAAAATGATTCAATTTATCATAACTTGGTAAAATCCTTACGCCCGGGTTCCCGGGTTCGATTCCCGGCGGGGTCAGGGATTTTCTCTGCCTCGTGATGGCTGGGTGTTGTGTGCTGTCCTTAGGTTAGTTAGGTTTAATTAGTTCTAAGTTCTAGGGGACTGATGACCATAGATGTTAAGTCCCATAGTGCTCAGAGCCATTTGAACCATTTGGTAAAATCGGATTTTTTTTCCACGGATCGTGTGGCAGACGCTCACTTCTTGGGCCGCACTGATACTTGATTTAGGCCGCATACAGACCGCGGGCTCGACACATCTGATGTAGAGCCATTCCTGCACTAAACGGACGCTGAAGTGTTGTCATCTTGATACAAACATTTGCCGTGCAGAAAGAAGTATAACATTATTGCTTGCTCTCAGCCACACACTGTAATAAGCAATTCTTACTATTTAATAAGGGACGATTAGTTGTAACGTATTTGACACACAAAAATCAATACGACGTTCCGTGTCTACGGTTTCTTGGTTTACTTTATAGTCTCCAGTCAGTTGTTGTTTGACGAAAGCAGCAAAATCTACACTGAAGCGCCAAAGAAACTGGTATAGTCATACGTATTCAAATACAGAGATATGTAAACAGGCAGAATACGGTGTTGCGGTCGCCAACGTCTATATAAGACTGGCGCAGTTGTTAGATCGGTTACTGCTGCTACAAGAGCAGGTTATCAAGATTTAAGTGAGTCAGAACGTGGTGTTATAGTCGGCATACGAGTGAGAGGACACAGCATCTCCCAGGTAGCGATGAACTGAGGATTTTCCCGTACGACTATTTCGCGAGTGTACCGTGAATATCAGGAATCCAGTGAAACATCAAATCTCCGACATCGCTGCGACCGGAAAAAGATCCTGCAAGAACGGGGCCAATGCCGACTGAAGAGAGTTGTTCACCGTGACAGAGGTGTAACCCTCCCGCGAAATGCTGCAGATTTCAATGCTGGGCCCGCGAGTGCGAACCATTCAACGGAAAATCACCGATATGGACTTTCGGAGCCGATGGCCCACCCGTGTACCCTTGATGGCTGCACGACACAAAGCTTTACGCCTCGCCTGGGCCCGTCAACACCGAGATTGGAGTGTTGATGACTGGAAAATATGTTGCCTAGTCGGATGAGTCTCGTTTCAAATTGTATCGAGCGGATAGACGCGCACGGGTGTGGAGATAACCTCACGAATCCATGGACCCTGCATGTCAACAGGAGACTGTTCAAGATGGTGGAGGGTCTATAATGGTGTGAGGCGTGTGCAGTGGGAGTGATATGGGACCTCTGATACGTCTAGATACGTCTCTGACAGGTGATAAGTTTGTAAGCATCCTGTTTTATCACCTGCATCCGTTCATGTCCATTCCGACGGACTTGGGCAATTCCAGCAGGACAATGCGACACCCCACATATCCAGGATTGCTACAGAGTGGCTCCAGGAACACTCTTATGAGTTTAAACGCTTCCGCTGACCACCAGACTCCCCAGACATGAACATTATTGAGCATATAAGGAATGCCTTGTAACATACGGTTCAGTAGAGATTTCCATCCCCTTGTACTCTTACGGATGTATGAACAGCACTGTAGGATTCATGTTGTCAGTTCTTTCCAGTACTACTTCAGACATTAGTCAAGTCCATGCCACGTCCTGTTGCGACACTTTTGCGTCCTCGCGGGGGTCGTACATGTTATTAGGCAGGTGTACCAGTTTCTTTGGCTCTTCAGTGCGTATGTGATTTATAAATATTAGTGCAACAAAACCAATTTGTTCGTTTTTCACCGCTAAATAAATTCAAGTTTCTGGATTCCCATTTTCATTCAATCGATCACTGGCTACTATCGCAGTAAGGGTGATCCATGATTCATTCTGGGTGTAGGTAGTAATGCTGTTTGTACAGGCTGGGATCTGGTCATGATTCAATGTCCGCTAGGTTTATACAGGTCAAACTATGCGGGTCTGTCTTAACGTATCAAAAGCTTAATTCGATATCTACTGAGATAATTAAACTAAGTAATTAAATGAAAACAGTTCACTAACGTAGTTACCTCTATTTTCTTCATCTATCGTAACAACAGAAAAATTGAGCCTACACTTGATTCGAACCCGAATTTACTGCTTCTCAAGTTAAATGTTTCGTACAGCCAGACCTGATTGAAATTTAAGAGAAGGGCATTTCCTTAGTACCGGTACTCCTAGAGTAATCGCCGCTCTTAAGTTTGTATCGAAGTCGTTAGCAACAGACGCAGCCTGGAGAGTGGAGGGCTATCGCGATCAGGAGCCCGCAGGCATCGCAGATGCTACGGTTGGCACACCAGCGCCGGCCGCGGTCACCGGAGGGCACTTGAGTTTAGCACCGATCACGCCAGTTGACCCTCGCAGCCCGTGACGTCACCGAGATCCTTGGAGCGTGTATTCCTGTTGGGCCACACAGGGCAGCCGCGGACTCGGCCAGCCGTGTGCTGCCAGGCTAACAGCCGGTCGGTTTAAAGCGTAGTTTCCGACTCCGGCGTGGAGTACGAATTTGCCGCAGACTTCCCACCGGCTATGTTGTATTTGAAACTTCCTGGCAGATTAGAACTGCGTGCCGGGCCGAGACTCGAACTCGGGACCTTTGCCTTTCGCGGGCAAGTGCTCTATCGGCTGAGCTACCCAAGGACGACTCATGACCCGTCCTCGTCCTCATAGCTTTACTTCCGTCAGTAACTCACCTATCCTCCAAACTTCACAGAAGTGCTTCTGCGAAACTTACAGGACTAGCACTCCATGAAGAAAGAATATTGCGGAGACACGGCTATGCCATGGCCAGAAGAACTTCTGTGAAGTTTGGAAGATACGTGAGTTACTGACGGAAGTAAAGGTATGAGGACGAGGACGGGTCGTGAGTCGTCCTTGGGTAGTTCAGCCGATAGAGCACTTGCCCGCGAAAGGCAGAGGTCCGAGTTCGAGTCTCGGCCCGGCACTCCAGGAAGTTTCATATAAGCGCACACTGCGCTGCGAAGTGAAAGTTTCGTTCTGCACACATTGTATTTGTTACAACCGCACCTGTAGCGAAGCTGCAGTCCACCGTACGCTTTCAGAGGTTCCAGTTTTGGAACACGATCTCTTCCACTCTCCAGACACAACTAATTATTCACAAAAAATGGGAGAGACGGAACATTGGAATTTAAGATTCCGCCTACGGCGAGGTCATTAGAGACAGAACAACAAACTTGGATTGGACGAAAAGGAGGCGGGCAATACAGTGGCGTCCCCGTACAGATCACCAGTCACCGGAGACAACGCATGGGAGCCACTATTTCAAAAACTACGTCACCTCGCTCGATATTACTGTTGTTGAATCACTGCAGGGTTTTCCCTGAGAATCGAGTGTTCTTGCCAAACCCACATGCTCGTTACCAATTAAACCTCATGCCTGTTTCCAAAGTTAAACTGATGACTTTATCTTCTTATCTTATTTCGCTTTTCAGTCTTAGGAGGCTCACACGATATCGAAAGTTATTTTCGCAACGTTGTCGTACTTTTAAAGAAAAGAAGATTATGAACAAACTAGTTGGTTGCTACTGCTCAGTTAATCGCTTCTGTAACCACATATTGTTCGCTCGGTCCCGATGTAGCTAGTTCGGATCTAGGTAGTAGTAACGTAGTCGGCAAGAGGAAAAATCGTAAAAACCTGCGGTTCCTGATCACCACATCGTACGCCGTCTCCTGGATAGGGTGTTAGACCTTTCTCTTGGAGGTGATTCGTCCATAGTAGGCTGTGAGCGAATATCGCGTTTTGTTCTCAACCTTCCTTTTTTACTTCCTTCCTTTCCTTTACGCTATCATGCGTAACAATAAAAACACAGCAGTACATCTGCACCGGAGCCCATCACAAACATCCACTCTTTACAGACACACTTTTCACTCATTACGCTGAGGAAATCAAAAGTCTGCCGGCTGGGGTGGCCGAGAAGTTCTAGGCGCTACAGTCTGGAACCGCGCGACCGCTACGGTCGCAGGTTCGAATCCTGCCTCGGGCATGGATGTGTGTGATGTCCTTAGGTTAGTTAGGTTTAAGTAGTTCTAAGTTCTAGGGGACTGATTACCTCAGAAGTAAGGTCCCATAGTGCTCAGAGCCATTTGAACCATTTTGAATACTTGCCTATAACACGCAGGCCTTACAAAATTGTCGTAAGGTACCTAGCTTGCGCTTGTATGTGATGGAGAGACTTAACATTTATAATGTCATCTCTCATGGACGCCTATGTGATACGACGATTTTGTAAGGCCTGCGTGTAATAGGCAACTATTAATATCACCATTGTTTGTCTTGATGTCTTAACCTGTATGTGTCCTAAGATCCGCTGATGGCGGCTTTAGTTTCGCCGAAACCGGTAATCATGGAATAAAAAGAATTCCTGCGATCTTGGCTACCAGTTTATTGTTTTACGAGAATTTTTTTTCTATAATTGCCTAGCACAGGGTAGTTCCCTTCAAAACGTGCGGCACAAGTTCTTATCATCTGGCAAATATAATCCTTGCCATTGCACAACGTCATTCGCTCCTCTAGACTCGTATACAGATGGCTTTTGCTTCCCCCTCTTCTTCTTGGTCTTCTCCTTCTACTTCTACTTCTTCATCTTCCTCGGGTAGCGCGGTCACCAGGGTGCATTAATGTTGTTCGTGCTTCCTGTTATTACCAGGCCTGGTACAGCTTATAAGGACTGTGAACAACGTCTGATGTTGAGCGATTACTGTGAAGGGCACGGAGATGCCGCGTACTCGTCTGAGATATCGTTACGAACACCTGGCGGAGACTGAAAATGGTCTCACGTGGGTCTCCATTTGGCCAGCTGGTCGAATAGTGCAATATTCAGATCTGTGGGGCATTCGGGTATGACAGTGGCCCTATGCTGGACTCTTTGGGAACGCGGGGACAGGCATACTCGCCGTCCAGGTTTCGGTCGATCACGTCTGACCACCACAAGGAAGAGGCCCCTTATTGTCCACCGAGCACGTCGTAATCTCTTCTCATCTGTGCCTGCCAACCAGGAACAAGCAATGGACTCCTAGCAACATTCTGTGTCGTCCCGCACCATTTGTTGGAGACTAGCAATATCCGGAAAAGGGAATTATCGTTCCAAGCGTAGGTTGACCTTAATAGCACAACACAATCCGCTGCATTTGGAGTGGTGCCGTCACCGGGAAGCATGGCCTGCTGTTGAATGGTGTCTCATTGAGTTCTGCCCTACCTCGGATGACGGTCGTTGGCGAGTGTGCCGTCGACTTGGTGTTGCGGAGCGGGGGGGGGGGGGGGGGGGGCGAAGGGGGGCATTCTTCCACTGTTTTGGAGAGGCACGGTGATGTTACTCTTGGCGTCCTGGTGTGGGGAGTCATCTGGTACGGTCTCAGGTCACGGCTGGTAGTGACTGAGGAAACTCTGACGCCACAATGGTACTTCACGGACATCCTGTGTTCCCATGTCGTACCTCTTACGCTATAGTACCATGATGATATTTTTCAAAACGACAATACTGGTCCACACATACCACGTCTCTCCATGAACTGTCTGCGTAATGTTGAGGTACTCCCTTGGCCAACAAGACACCCAGATACATCTTCGATAGAACATTTGTGGTACAAGCTCTGGCGTCAACACCATCCCTTGGCGAGTATGAAGGATATCAAAGACCAGTTACAAAAGTCGCGTGCTACATTTCCTCAGGAGGGGATACACTGACTTTATGACACCATTTCCTACCAAATCAATGTATGCACCCAGGCCAGACGGGGTGCAAAGTCATACTTACAAGTACGTTCATAGTGCCAAATTCTTCGTAAATCTGGATCGATTTTGTAATCACCGAAATAACATCACGTACGCTCTTCACCCGTGAAGTTTCGTTTAATTGCCCCCTCCTCTTCTCGGAGCTTCACTTTTTTTATCAGGCAGTGCACTTACAGGGGGACCTAATCGACTGGCCCTCCTCGATTTTCTTCATACTCATAGGATTTAAAGCTCCGTACGTAGACATCGATTTCCTAAGGCAGTAGCCATCAAGCAAGTCACAAAAAATCGCATTTGAATTTTACAATAATTCCGAGCGCCTTTAAGCACAAATCAACTATAGTTTAATATTGAATTCGTCAGAACAGGAAGATTCGAAGGAACAGGAAGATACAGTGACTGAGTGAGTGAATGTGTGTGTGTGTGTGTGTGTGTGTGTGTGTGTGTGTGTGTGTGTGTGCCAATGAGCGAGCTGTTACGGTGCACTGTGATGGTATTCTTTATTATAACATCGCCCGGAGACAATATTTGGATGACTCAGATGATGAACAATCATCGAGATATTGGAAGCATAAGAAGAGTGACGATCTAGCCTAGGAGTTCGGTATTGCTCACAGCATTGTTTCACGTGCTTGGGGAACGATCCGAAACGCAGGAACTGCTGCTGCCCAAAGGAGAGGTGGTGGTCGACTACGGTCAACTGCTGCAGGAGATGACCGCCATACTGTGCAACAAGCAGGAAAGCACCCACACCGAACAGCGGGAGCAATTGCAACCATATGTAACACGACTGCAAGGCACGCCATCTCACGTTCCACAGTGTCACAGCGACAGTAGGGGGTGGTCTTTTTGCCCGACGACCAGTACGTTGTGTCCCGCTTTCCAATGGTGCCAACAACATTGGGACTGGACCAACGAGGAGTGGGTGCGCGTGTTCTTCTCCGATGTGAGTAGATTCAGTCTGAGTAGTGATTTTGGACGTAATCTCATATGGCGAGAGATGGGAACACGTATGTCCCCAGGAAGATTGTCGAACGTGATCGTTTTGTGGTCCAGGTATTGGCGTGTGGAGGCATATTGTTGTAGGAGCACACTGATCTCTAAATTATTGAACACTGTGCACTCACGGGTCAGTGTTATTGTGACCCTACGAGGTGCGACAATAAAGTAATGAGGCTGATGTGAAAAAAAAAAGTTGCTTACCGATTTAGTCAAGTTTAGTGTTGTCTCCATCAAAGTAGTTCCCTTCTGATTGCACACACTTTTTCCAGCGCTTTTGCCATTGATGGTAACATTTCTGGAACTCATCTTCTGTAATATCCTCCATGACACTCGTCACAGCTTTCTGGACAACTTGTGTTATTTGAAAATGATGTCCCGTGACCGCCGTTTCTTGGAAATAGAAAAAAGTCGCACGGAGCGATATCTGGTGAATAAGGTGGCTGTGGTAGTACTGAAATTTGTTTTGAGGTTAAAAATTGCTGTACTGACAGAGCAGTAGACGCATTATCGTGATGCAAAATCCAATTAACAAGCAATGTTTGCAAGGTCACGAAGAACTCTTTTACGAAGTCTTTCTAAAATTTCCTTGTAGTAATATTGGTTAGTAATATTGTTCGGGAGGCACCCAATCTTTATGAACAATTCCCTTGGAATCAAAGAAGCACACAAGCAGGAATTTCACTTTTGACTTTGACATGCGAACTTTTTTTGGTGTGGGTGATACCCTTGAGCCCTATTGCGAACTTTGGCGCTTTGTCTCTGGATCATACTGAAAAAACCAGCTTTCATCACCAGTGATAACGTGGTTCAACAATTCTGGATTGATTTCCGTTTGCTCTAACAGATCGACTGCCACATTTTTCCGTGATTCTCGCTGTTGTGGTGTGAGATTTTTGGTGACCATTTTTGCACAAGTCTTTTTCAAACCAAGATCTTCAGTTATTATTAAACGAACCATTTCTCGATTGATGTTCAATTCTTCTGCAATCATTTTCACGGATAAGTTTCGATCAGATTGTACGAGTTCACGCACCCTGGCCAAGTTGACAACCGTCCGTGAGGGTGACGGTCGTCCTCTGCGGTCTTCATCTTCAACATTCGTTCTTGACATAATCTCCTCTCTAAAAGCCTTCTGAAGCTTACCGTAAGTTGTCGTTGCGTTTTCACCCAATTTAACTCAAAAAGAAATGGCATACCGTTGCGCAATATTATGTGGTTCCATTTCCGTGACGAGAGACACAAACACGTGTTACCTTATGACAGCACAACTCACGACTGAGCACTTGCGTCGATGTGACGATTGGACTAGAAGCAGCTTATAGACCGAGGTCAAAGATATTGTGCCTACGCAAGTATGCAGGGTTGCCACATCTTGCAAAGAAAATCAGTCTCATTACTTTATTGTCGCACCTTGTATACTCCTCTGCCATAAGCATCTTTTCAGGGTTGCTTTCGAGCGCGACTTCAGTTTTACGAGTGACAATGCAAAATCGCATCGCCGGTCGAGGAGCTCTTGGAATGAGAGGATATTCAGCGAATGGACTAACCTGCCTGTTCCTCCGACTTAAATCCTATCGAGCACATGTGGAATTCGTAAGTGCAATGTACTGCAACACGCCCACGTGCACCAACGACCATTTAGCCGTTATCAACCGCGCTCGTGGATGAATGGAACGCCCTATCACAAGAACGCCTTAGGAAACTTGTGGCCAGCATGGGATAACGTAGCTCATCGCCGTTCGTGGTGATACAGACCCTACTAAGAACCATGCCCCGCCTGTTGTAATGTCCACGCGACCATCATAAATCGCGATGACTTCAGTGTAATTATTGTCTTTGAATAAAAGTATCATTTCTGTTCGTCCCATTGCGTATTTCATCTACATCTACACGGTTACTCTGCAATTCACACTTAAGTGCCTGGCAGAGGGTTCATCGAACCATTTTCATACTACTTCTCTACCATTCCACTCTCGAATGGCGTGTGGGGAAAAGGAACACCTAAATCTTTCCGTACGAGCTCTGATTTCTCTTACTTTATTATGATGATCATTTCTCCCTCCGTAGGTGGGTGTCAACAAAATATTTTCGCATTCGGAAGAGAAAGTTGGTGACTGAAATTTCGTAAATAGATCTCGCAGCAAAGAAAACCTCCTTTGTTTCAGTGACTGCCACCCCAACTCGCGTATCATATCAGTGGCACTCTCACCCCTATTGCGCGATGACACTTCTTCGATGTCCTCCGTCAATCCTACCTGGTAAGGATCCCACACTGCGCAGCAATATTCCAGCAAAGGACGGACAAGTGTACAGTAGGCTATCTCTTTAGTGGGTTTGTCGCAACTTCTAAGTGTTCTGCCAACAAAGCACAGTCTTTCAGTTATCTTCTGTACTACACTGTAGCAATATTTTATTCCTCTTTAGCGATTGCAGTCGTATATAATAGAATAATAAGCAGCCAGTTGCATACAAGAAATTTAATTTCTTTACCGTTTTCGGGTATGCGATAGGCATAACCTCCTGAAGAAGAGCACTAAGTGCCCGAAACCGGTAGAGAAATTAAATTTCTTGTATGCAACTGGTTGCTTATTATTTCATTATACACTGTAGCAGTTCTTTCTACGTATAGCCCAAATTTGATCGAGCTATTTTACTTGGCAGTGACTTTCGTCCTTAAGTTTAGCACACTAGCGTATTTGACTTTCTGTTTGACATTTTTGTACCAACATTTAATTTACTGTAAATACTCGCTTTTTTATATGAATAGTGCCGGTATAAAAATGGAAGTTTTATTTTAAAATTAAGATTCTGCATGCTGCATCCTAATACCTCTTGTAAACTCACTGGGTTATAATGTTCTGACTAATTTGAACGTCCGAATCCCTGTGTGACAGCTGAAGGGGCGCTGTCTCCCAATGGAGATGTTACGTGGTGAGATCTCTTGTGAGCGCTTCCTTTTTTGCAAATTTTCTCTGTTTTGTAGCAGGGTGTTTCAATGTTATCCTGGAATAACACACACCATGTCAGCACTTTTCTCTCAAAAATGGTTATACATGTAGTTTCCTGTCTATTTGAGTCAAGGGATCTGTTCACGTCGATTTACCTCGTGATAATGAAATACTCTATACATTAACAGAGCGGAAACAATAGAATAGTTTAGTCTTCTAAAAAATGTAGCTGCCTAAAATCAGAAGGTTTTCTTCAACACTAGAAAACCGGAAGGTTTGTTACAACACCGCAATGCTTCGGAATCGAGATTCAACTGCAAAGTTTTAGTCTTTTGTGTTACCTTAAACGCGTTTCCACACTTAAACATAGACTCACAAAAGCGCGCAAGGATACAGACAAGAGCATGCAGAGACTATTAATACCCGTAAAATTATCACTCACGAAGGAACTACCAAGTACCTCACGGAAACCTAATGCATCTTCTATCACTTTAGTTTCTCCGTCTGCTGAATTCTGTCTCCCATTCTTGCGATGTAGCTGTCTAGCTAAAAAAGAATACGTGAAATTCGCCATCGTAGCATTGGTCAACTTGTAACGTTAAAACGTGAGGTTGCTCCTCTTGCAACAATTCTACTCTTTAAGTTAATATTTTTTAATGTCTTGTTTTCCAGTATACACATAATGTATACACCATGTTTACGGAATCGCCATATGCTTATTCATGCAGTATCTCACTAAACTTTATTATTCACCATATAGGTTATCGATTGCTGATGATAACAGTATGTTCAGTTCACATACAAACAGTTAATTCAAATAAAATTCATAATTTACTATACCTATGAATCATGTGGATGTCAAAATTTGCCAGCCGTTGTGGACTAGTGGTTCTAGGCTGTTCAGCCCAGAACCGCGCTGCCGCTACGGTCGCAGGTTCGAATCCTGCCTCGGGCATGGATTGTCCTTAGATTAGTTAGGTTTAAGTAGTTCTAAGTCCAGGGGACTGATGACCTCAGATGTTAAGTCCCATAGTTCTCAGAGCCATTTGAACCAATTTTGTCAAAATTCAGTCTCCCTAGAAGATGTTTGTTTTAAGATTATTAAGTTCTCATAGATTATTGAAAGCCCTCGTTGTCCTCTTCCAAGCAGAAGTTTTTCTATTTCTGGAAACTTAATAGTTAAAATTATTCGCATTTAAAATTTTCGTGTTCCGGCATGTTCCAATCTCAAACTGAAATTCATTCCAAAATCCTGTGTTGTAGTTTTTCAATCCCGTTTTTTTTCTGTTCTCTAAAATAACACGTTAGTTTCTTAACTATTCCAATTAGAAAAATTCGCTTTCTAGAACATTCTTGGCGAATTGTGGTAATCCACAGGTGCATGAAAACTCCTCTCTCACAAAAAGGTACCTATTATTTTCTCATTTTCTAGTTATAAAACTTTAGGTTAAAGAAATTTACTTCGCTGCTTATTGTACATCTGTATGTTTCACTTGTTCCATGTTTTAGGTTGAAACCTAAAATGTTATACTCGTGTATTTTACCATTATGTGGTTTCAGCAACACACGCATGTGTAAATAGGCGTCATACACTACACGGCATTTGGTCAATGTTCGTCAGTAAATATGCAAACTTCTACGACAGTTTTGTGTGTTAACCACTTCAAAATTTTGACAGATCAGGAGCAGTATATGTAACTTATCGATCCGTGTTGTGAAATCTACATTATTTTACCGGCAAGTTGATGATCTGAAGTGTTTAGTAACCATAAATATAAATAGATTGCAAAAGTAAAATTGGCTGTGTTGTGTTTGCATCATTATTAACTGTTTTAATAAATTAATAATCATCGGAAGAAGATTAGATGGATGAAATTCTACGAGACTGAGGATCCATTAAACAAGTCAGTGCCCGCCCGGTTAGTCGTGCGGTTTAACGCACGGCTTTCCGGATTGGGAAGGAGCGCCTGGTCTCCGGCACGAATCCGCCCGGCGGACTTGTGTCGAGGTCCGGTGAGCCGGCCAGTCTGTGGATGGTTTGCAGGCGGTTTTCCATCTGCCTCGGCGAATGCGGGCTGGTTCCCCTTATTTCACCTCAGCTCCACTATGTCGGCGATTGCTGCGCAAACAAGTTCTCCACGTACGCGTACACTACCATTACTCTACCACGCAAACATAGGGATTAAAGTCGTCTGGTGTGAGACGTTCCCCACCAGGGGGGAGGGGGGGAGGGGGGGGCACCGTGGGCCGCACCGCACAATAACCCTGAAAGAGTGGCTCGGTGTGGGGCGGCGGAGGGGTGAAGTGGACTGCAGTAGTCGTCGTGGGGTTGTGGACTACTGCGGCTGCGGCGGGGACGGAGCCTGTCCGTCGTTTTTAGGCCCCCGGTTACATGTTACATACAATACAAACAAGTCAGTGACACTAGTAACACTCGTCATGCCTTCAGTTATACCTCAGTACCTCTCCTGCATGACTCAACAGACTGGAAGCAGCAGCAGGAGACCTGGAGAAATTACGTAATTCCATCCGTCTGTGTGGCCTCCCCACCCTAATCGACTTTCCTGCAAACTCTTAGGTCTAGGTAACGAGTAAATATATGAGAAATAATGTCAATGACATTCGTAGCCCATTGGTTAGTATCGCTGCCTTCGGTGTGGAAAGACCCTGATTCGATTCCCAGTAACTCCTCGGTTTTTTCTGAGGTAGGGAAATCTGAAACTGGTTTCACTCAACATCTTAAACGAGAAGCTATCTGAATAAAGAAGCAGTGGCATCGTCAGGCTTCATCTGCTGGCAATAACGGCTGGAGTGATTGTCTCCAGGCTGAGCACGTGTCTCACCGTCACAGATAGATCGCTCCTCGCACGGCCTTATAGGCACCAGCAGACGGCCAGTCGAAACACGCCTAAGGTTTCAGCCGTGAGTGGTGTTTGCTTTTACGATGAGGAAATATGGTACCAGATACGGACATCGACTGCAACTAATCATCAAGGTAATCTAAACATTTGAGGGGTACTGTTTGAGAAGAAGTCTGACGAAAGAAACGAACTGGCAAAGGACGGTCCGTACCAAATGCAGAAGTTTGTCTGGAACCTTCTCTCCACAGACTGGAGTTTTTGAACGGGCCATGAAGACCTGATCGAAGAATGCTCTGCGCGGAATTATTCTGTAAGGCTCTACGTATTTCTCTAATAAATCTTTCGAATTTTACCTTTGCATGTGTTTCACTGTATTTGGAAATTCAACCCCTAAGAGGGTAAAATAGGGTCAGACTGATTCACTGGTTCATCATCACCAAGCCCAAGCCGCTAACGATATAAGCATGGAGATGGTGTTCATCTTATACCGTAGACTTCTTTTAAGAAGGGTCTGTTGAAATTCCACTCCTAGGGGGATGAAGTAGGGAATGAAAGGCTTTTTGAAAATACATCGCTACTAAGGCAATTTTGAAGCTAGAACTACGAAAATTGACATTTGGCTCTCAGGCAGAAATAAATGTTTCAGCTTTTTGGAAACTATACCACTAAGGGGCTGAAATAGTGGGTGAAAGTTTTATTGAAAATAAATCATAATTAGAGTACTCCTAGAGCATTTTACAGATATATCTATGAAAATTGGTATTTGACTTCCTGGTTAGGATTAAAAACGTAAGTATTTCAGTGTTTATGGAAATTTAACCCCTAAGGGAATGAAATAGGGGATGAAAAGTTTTATGGAATTATTTAATTATGAAAGAATTTTTAAAGCTAAATCTATGAATATCTGTATTGGTGAAATGGGGGTTGAAACATTATAAAAAAATTTGAAAGCTGTATTTATGAAGACGGGTACTTCACTTCTCGGTTAGATGTACAAAAATGTGTGTTAGGGCACGAAAAGTTTCTACTGAAATATCGCCACAACAAAGCAAAAGGCATGTTTAACAAAAAGCTTGGACTCCTGCTACTAGAATCGCCCTTTGGTCAGAAGTACATTAAGAAAAGACAATGCTTCTATGGCTTAATTAGTGCTAAAAATTTAAAAGATGTTGCGATTTGTGAACAACATAAAAATTCGGTTAAAGGAAAACAAAAAAATCTGTGCAGACCTTACAGCCTGTGTGAGCGAACCAGCGGCCGCTAAGCTAGTACAAAAATAAAAAACAAAATTAGGATTAATAGACAAAGAGGCTTGAACATGACTTGTAAATTCAGATATACCGCGTCATGCACCTTCGATCGGCAGACCACGTACTCGAATCACAACACATGGAACAGAACCTACCATCAGTTACCGATATTGATGATGGCTAACAATGATCTTTGCCATAATTTTGAACTAAACAATGTCCTGAAAAGCATGTATCATTCACTTATGCTAGCCAAGTTTTCCGAATTAAATAGTCGTTGTTGCTGCCAAATCTCGCACTTGATTATTATGTGTTAAAGTGCTGTACTGTGTCACGTCAAAGTATTCGCCTGTGAGCGTAGCTGCTTCGCTGACCTACGCGCCCATGCCGATGGAATTTGCAAGTCACGTCGCGAGATCAGCAAACAATGCGATGCGTCGTACGTCGTAATCACAGACGGGTGTGGCAACGGCGTGACGAACTGCTCCTGCGGCTCGTGGGTTGTTTCTCCGTCTTCTCTCCAAGCAACTCTCGTTTATGTGCGTTGCTTATTTCCTGCCAGTTAACCTAGAGGTTATCTCAAAGCAAACGACGCGGCAGGAATCAAAATATTATGTCTCAAAACTCCGCGTATCACTAAAACAACGCGTTGTCCCTCTTTCGGTAGACAACCGTGTCGCAGCTGCCAACGAAAAAAAAAGAGAGTACGCACTAACAGTCTCTCGAGAACCCAGCTTAGGTTTCCACTGTTACGGTGCCTTAATGTGTCTGTCAGAAAATAACGATCTATGTCAACAGCTGCATACACTCTCTGAAAACCACTGTGAAGCACATAGAGGAGGGTACTTAACGTGGTGGCATAAGTCAGGGTTTCTTCCCATTCCAATCGCGTCTGCTTAATCTACTTAGTCACCTCTGTCTCTTCTGCAGTTAGCCTGATCTTGTCCCTACAGGAACTATACGTAGCACGCTGAAGATTGTCTCTAGATTCGTCACCTGATACTGGTTCTCAAAACTTTATAAATATATTTTCGCAGGATAATTGATTGCCTGCTCTGGTTTTCCAGCGTTTCCGTGACGCCCTCCAGCAGGTCGAACAAACCTGTGACCATTCGAGGCGTCCTTCTTTGTGTACATTCAATATTTTATACAGTTTACTGCACTCGAAAGCATACGATTCATAGAACTAAAATAAAACTGGGGAATTTAACTGTAGGCCTCAAGCCTGGTTTGTGTCCGACAAAAATATGTTCAAATTTTAACCATGGGTTACTAAACCCTCGTAAAATTTACGATTGCATGTCGTATCTCTTCGTGGTTCCCACCAATCTGGAAACATTAGCGACACGTGCTCTTGACTACCTTCGTGGGAAACGTAGTTGTTAACAATGGATCAATTAATTACTGCCTGACTCATGCGGTTTGCTGGCACTGGTGCTCATGTCGTAAATATTAAAAATGCTTCGTAATGGTGTGCTTGTTTTCTAAAAATCGACACACCTGAAATTTCCTAGCAGATTCAAACTGTGTGGCCGACCGAGACTCGAACTTGGGATCTTTGCCTTTTATAGGCAATGCTCTACCAACTGAGCTAGCCAAGCACGACTCACAGAAGCTACTCACAACTTCACTTCCGCTAGTACCTCGTCTCCTCCCTTCCACACTTCACAGAAGCTCTCCTGTGGAGCTTGCAGGACTAGCACTACTGGAAGAGAGGATATTGTGGAGACATGGCTTAGCCACAGCATGGAGAAATTTGGAGGTTATGAGATGAGGTATTGGAGGAAGTAAAGTTGTGAGGAAGGGCCCTGAGTCGTGCTGGGGTAGCTCTGTCGGTCGATGATTTGCCTGCGAAAGGCAAAGGTCCGGCATACAGTTTTACGTGAAATTCGCTGAAATTTGACATTTCCTGTTTTCTACTCTATAATGTACTTTGGACTTTCCTGAAAATTTTGGTAAATAATACATTAAAACCAGACAATGAGACCTTCAAATAATATTTTGAATGTTGACATGTGACTATCATATTTCGCGGCTATACATACACTGCCACATATGAGCAGTCATATCTTGGGAACTACACAGTCTAGAAGGCTATGAATACCTTTGTTTGTTGCCTACTGCTACGTCTCAGAAGTTGGCATTACGAATAAACAAATAAGTCCTGTGTTTCTGCTAGTTTTCATTGAAAGTAGTATGATTAAGGGCGATTTTTGTAGTAAGCAAACTTCTATTGCTTTTTATACGTAAATAAAATGGCTAAGCGTAGAAGTAACTTCAAGAAACGCAAATTTGCAGGTAACAGATATGTGAGGCCTTCCTTTACTGCTGAAGTATTTGAAAACACGTGTGCTAGCAGTGAAGGAAACCACTATAATGTTTCTGAAGTGACCACGCCCCCTAGTATATCGAAAAGGAAAGTAACTTTACAAACGGGTGACAGTGGTAAAAGTAATGATATTATAGACAACGTCATTATTGATCTGCAAATCCTTGCACAAATTCTTTCTGAAACTGTCTGTTGCTGCCTTTGTGGTGGCGATGTTAAACTTAATGAGGGTATTGGAGCTAGAATAAGTGTTGTGTCTAAATTAAGTATTAAATGTCAGAAGTGCAAAAACGAAAAAGCATTTCGTACTTCATCAAAGTGTACAGGCAATTAATTGTATGAAACTAATGTGAGACTTTTCTGTGGCCTTAGATGCATTTGCAAAGGTGCAAGGGCTGGTAATGTTCTCTGCACTGTGTTGAATTTGCCAAACCACATTCTAGGTGCACAAAATATGTAACAGCAATTGGGAACTCTGTAAATGCTGTGGCTGAAGATTCAATGGTTGCTGCTACATCAGAAACTGTTGAACAAAACGAGAGTGACACAGACATCGTCATTGCTGTGGATGGATCATGGCAAAAGTGTGGGTTTAGTTCTAAAATGGTTTTACATCTGCAATAAATATTGACACTGGAAAATTTTTGCATTTTGAAGTTCTCAGTAAGTACTGGCAAGGTTGTACTGTGAACCAGAAGAACAGAATACTTCATAAGCAGCACTGTATACATAATTATAATGTAGTGGAGGAATGGAGGTAAAAGGAGCAGTTAACATTTTTCAGTGTTCGCTGAAGGAGAGATATGTTAGATATGTGAATCACTTAGGTGATGGGGACAGCAAGGCTTTCACTGCAGTACGAAACAGTAAGCCATATGACGTTCCTATACAAAAACTTGAGTGTGTAGGATATGTCAAGAAAAGGATGGGAACACAGCTGCGTAACCTAAAAACCAAGCTGGGTAACACAAAACTGTCTGATTGAAAGACCATAAAATGTGTTGGAAGACTAACGGACAAAGTAATTGATGAATTACAGGAATATTATGGGAAGGCCATTAGAGATAATTGTGACAATTTAGAGAAGATGAAAAGAACTGTGTGGAGCACTTTCTTTTATCGAATATCAACTGATGAAAAGTCATGTCATGCTTTGTGTCCACCTCCACCAAACACTTGGTGTAAATATAGGCAAGCTGAATTTTCTGGCACCTTGCATGAATTTACACATCAACATTCTCTTCCTTTGGCAGTGATGGAGGCAATCAAACCAATTTATAGAGATTTGGCAAATCCTGAGCTACTAAAGAAGCGTTTACATGGGAAGACCCAGAATGTGAATGAGTCCTTCAATAATGTTGTGTGGTGCTGTTTGCCTAAAAATGTATTTGTTGGCCTTATGACTAAAATTAGCAGTGTCTGGTGCTGTAATAACTTTTAATGGTGGGAACTATGAAAGAATTGTGGTTCTGGAGAAGTCAGGGATAAGATTTGGTCACAACACAACTAAAGGACTGCGGGAACTGGATGAGCTTCGTGTACGTGAAGCAGAGTTAGCTGCTCAGGAAATGACAAAAGCAGAAAGAAAGAAAAGGAGGAGGCAAGCACTGGGCTGTTGTGACACTGAAGAAGACACAGACTATGGGCCAGGGCAATTCTAGTGCATAAAAGACGTAGTAATGTAAGTCTGTATAAGGATTTGTAATAAAAAAAGTTTTAAACCTCAGTATCTCTGAACTACCTTTTTTGCAATAAATGACCCGTTTTCTAAAAAAGTACTGATGGTAGACACATGAAATTTTCACAGCATGCCAAGTGTGAGATTCAACACATATGGAACTAGAATAATTAAAATATCCTGAGTTGTTTTGTTTTTATGTTCATTTATTTACAAAACTCTGTCACAAAATTGAGTGTTTGAGAAAAAAGATAACATGCCCCACAATACAATTTTAGTAATAATTCTAGGTCAGTGTATCTAGAAATGTGCATTCAATAATTATGGAAAATTATAAGTTGGTGTCTTAAAAAGTTTCCAAGATAATGTGTCACAAAATTCGATAATTTAACACTGATGGCATAGGACATACAATGTCCCCTTAATCTGCCAGGAGGTTTCACACCAACGCAAACTCTGCTGCAGAGAGGACATTTCATTCTGGAGTCGGCATACTTGTTTTATAGCTTTTAATTTATCTCAGTGTGGCACCCCAGGGGAAATATCAAACAGTCACAGTTAGAAGAGTGCTAGCGCATATCACATTGGCTCTTCAGTGTTGATCTCGCCTTCTGCTACTGAAATTAGCACATTATGGGGAGATTCATTTTGGTACTAATGTACTGGGTCATTTGCTTCCAGAAGCCGATAAAGAAACAGACAAAGGAGAATTAGGTAAAGAGGAAGATTTTTTGTAAGAAAATGATGTTGAGTGTACGGATGACAGTTGTGAGGACCCAGACGTCGTAGCAGCAAATGAGGAGGCGGATGAAGAGTCCGGGGTGACCGTGCAAGAAAGCAGAAGACTCTCTACTCATTTAGTGTGTAAAATACTCTTGGAGAAATAGCACTTACAATAATTTGAGAAATAGCACTTACAATAATTTGTACGTACTGCATAGCATAAGTTATGACTTCTTTTCCCATAAAATTTTGAGCAGTAAAATTATCATTATACAGTGTAATGCACTACATTTTGTACTTATTTTATATGTACCATACCACTGGAGACCTAATAATCGTAATTAACTAGTGCATAACTTATAAATTATGACTTCCTTTGATTAAAATTTGGAGTAGTAAAATTTACGATGGATTGGAAGTGATGTAATATTTTTCCTCCTTTAAGTTCACACAGTTACACAGTACAAGTCAGACTGTCGTTGCGCTTGCCATTAACGATCTTCCTCGATTAGGGGAGCAACATTAATTTCGACAAAGTGTTTTATAGAGCACAGCAAGTGTAGTTGAGCGAGTTGGAGCAGGTTTTAAACGCAGAATCCAAACACGCCAAGCTTGGGGTCCAAATAACAGTCAGATAATACCGATTTAGCTCTGGTGCGGTTTCCTGAAAACTAATGCTCAATAAAGTAAAGTCTTGAATACCTCACATAACTATGTTCTTTTGCAAAAAGAAATACAAAGATAAAAACCGGCTTCATCTGAAAGTCATGTGGAACGTTCAATAGACATCGATGTTTCAGCGCATGACGACAGTTATAACATCAAACTATTCTCAACGATGCAGTTAACTACTTTTGAATGCATTATGGGAACAGCAGTGATCAATGTCTTATAAATAATTACTACTAAAAACAGTCTTTGATCACGATTTATTTAACAAGGTGACCGGTTTCGACCACTACTGTGGTCATCTTCAGACCTATAAGTTGTATACAAAGCTCTAACGAACAACTTCAGTTCAAAGACAAACATTTCTTTGAGCTTTTCGATGATCTGCTTTAGAATGTTTACTCTTCTGTCCTTTGTTTTAAACGGTTAATAAAAAAAACAAAAATAACAAAAATTATATATATATATATATATATATATATATATATATATATATATATATATATATATATATATTTTATAAAGACTTTTAGCAAATATTTTATCTTCACATTGTAATTGTCTTTTACCAAACATTATTTTATGATTGACTATCTGTTTTAGAATTTTTGCTTTTATGCTTTTAGACTGCATATTGCTAATTCACATCGTTTTATTTTTGACACTGGCTCATAATTTTATAATTTTAAATTCTTTCATTTTTATTTGCTTATATGACTGGCATATAACTTGAGGAATAGCAATGCCTTAAATGAAAAAAAGGCTGATGTAATCTACATATCAACTTCGTAGATAATATTTCATATATGCGGACAACTATTTCGTATCGTATTTGGGCAGCATGTAGTATACATGTCAGCTACAGATTATTGTAGCTTACTCTTTTCGTTTCAATATAGACAAGTTGCTGCTCATAATACATCGTCTGACGCCACAGTCTTTGCCATTCAACTTCGCAACAACTTCGTTGGAAAGAAGCCTGCTGCCACATCTTTGCACTGGCGTTTGTCCTCACCATGGCAACCACTAGTTCGACTATCGACTCTACAACAACTTCAGTGAAAAAAGCCTGCTGCTTCATCTTTGCAACGGCGTCTAACTTCACCATAGCAACCAGTGATTCCAAATGGTTCACTGACAGGCCTTGAGAGGGCAACCCATGTACTGCCAAACCGAAGTTCATTTTCCTACATATTTAAATATTTTTAATGCTTCTTAATTGACAATAGCTGTTTAATAAGCTAAGTTTAGTGTGTATTTATTTCTAATTCTTGACAATGTTCTTTTAACTAAGAAATTTTAAATTGTAATTTGACTTATAACTCATTGGTTAATAATGACATCATGCAGTCAGAAGTGGGTGGAGCCTCCATTATATATAGTAAGACGTGCACTGGTTTCTCCAGTAGTGATTCTCCAAGAGAAAGAGGTTCCTACTCAATGGTAATTCAACGTTTTATAGCTTTATAACTTTATGTATTTTGTTTAATGTATGTAACCCTCTAATTAGAGCTTTGTATACAACTTATAGGTCTGAAGATGACCACAGTAGTGGTCGAAACCGGTCACCTTGTTAAATAAATCGTGATCAAGACTGTGTTTAGTAGATGGAGTTAACGTTACCTGGGCTGCAAAATACTTTTCATCACAAGACCTTTCGAAGTAGATATGTTGTTTGTGTTTCGTACACATAGATAAAATGAAATACCATGCGTTCAAAAAATTCTTTGCACTCCTTGATTCACATGTTAATACGCTAAGTATGTCAAGCTCATTGTCAGTCAGATAACTCAGTGCATATCGAAGGAAGACAGTTGGCACGACGTTTCTCACAGACTGTGGCCCTTTTCAGCTGCTTTGTGTGAATTGAGCGGTACACTTCTACCACGAGCTTTCCGTCTGGCTCAAAGAAACTGTTCACTCTTATTGTTTAGTGCCTCTGTTTCTGCAGTGTTTAGTCAGTAACTTCCGGAACACAGCTTATGAGAGACAATGCTATATGTAACCTTAGTAGACATATTGGGAACTCAGCGATTACAATGAACTAGTAATAAAATGCTATGTAGAACAATCTTGATCGCACAATAACAGTTTGTTCATAAGTCGGTATCGGCCCAATGTGGAGAGGAGATGATGGCACGGAGCAGGAACCGTGGATACCTCCCGATGATGTGACTGTTCACAGCATGACACAAGCTGCTCACTGCACAGAGCAGTCGGCAACCCATGACAGTTTTTGGTCATGGGCTCGTATTCCAAATATATCATACTCTCTCCCCTCTACAAGTCCTAGAAGTTTGTAATGGGAATTTCCGAACACCCTTATGCTTTAAGCAACAAGAGCTGATACTTATTCAGAACATTGGTAAAGGTAGCATATGCTTGTGTCCAAAACGAAAACATATTCGACAGATAATAAGTAAATAAATAGACAGACAGATTATAACGTGTGGCCGCACGAGGTAGCCACGCGGTATGGGGCGTCTTGCCACGGTTCGCGCGGCGCCCCCTGCCGGACGTTCGAGTCCTCCCTCGGGCATGGGTGTATGTGTTGTCCGTAAGTTAGTTTAAATTAGATAAGTAGTGTGTAAGCCTAGGAACCGATGACCTCAGCAGTTTGGTCCCATAGGAGCTTACCACAAATTTCAATATACAGGGTGAGTCACCTAACGTTACCGCTGGATATGTTTCGTAAACCACATCAAATACTGACGAACCGATTCCACAGACCGAACGTGAGGAGAGGGGCTAGTGTAATTGTTTAATACAAACCATACAAAAATGCACGGAAGTATGATTTTTAACACAAACCTACGTTTTTTTAAATGGAACCACGTCAGTTTTGTTAGCACATCTGAACATATAAACAAATACGTAATCAGTGCCGTTTGTTGCATTGTAAAATGTTAATTACATCCAGAGATATTGTAACCTAAAGTTGACGCTTGAAACCGACGTTCAGTTGCGTGTTGTAACAAACACGGGCCACGGTCGGCGTGCAGCATCTGCAGGGACATGTTTACGATGACGACCGTGTTTACGAGTGTGGCTGTAGTGCACTGTTGTGGTTTGGTCTAGCTGTCGCAGTGTCCGCATGTAGCGCTTGTTGCTATTGTTATTCTGCATTCGTCTCCGCACGCAGACCAACTGTAGTACACCGTGTTACCAGACGTCTGTGATAGTGTAGTGTTGTAGGAACTGTGACCATGGTGTATTCGAACTCTGAAAAGGCGGAGATGATACTCATCTATGGCGAGTGTCGACGAAATGCAGCTGAAGCCTGCAGGGTGTATGCAGAACGGTACCCGGACAGAGAGCATCCAACGTGCCGCACATTGCAAAACATCTACCGGCAACTGTATGCAACAGGTATGGTCGTAGCACGCAAACGGATCCGTAACAGGCCCGTCACAGGAGAAGCGGGTGCAGTTGGTTTGTTAGCTGCTGTTGCCATGAACCCACACATGAGTACACGGGACATTGCGAGAGCCGGTGGACTGCGTCAAAGTAGTGTCATGCGCATACTGCATCGTCACCGCTTTCACCCGTTTCATGTGTCGCTACATCAGCAATTACATGGTGATGACTTTAATCATCGAGTGCAATTCTGTCAATGGGCATTAACAGAGAATGCGTTGCAGTTCTACCTGTTTACCGATGAAGCGGGTTTCACAAACCACGGGGCAGTGAATCTACGGAATATGCATTACTGGTCCGTGGACAATCCTCGCTGGCTCAGACAGGTAGAGCGACAGCGGCTGTGGACTGTAAATGTATGGTGCGGAATCATTGGCGACCACCTCATTGGTCCTCACTTCATTGCAGGGGCCCAAACAGCTGCAACATACATCGCGTTTCTACAGAATGATCTGGCAACGTTGCTCGAAAATGTCCCACTGGAAACGCGTCGACGTATGTGGTATCAGCATGATGGTGCACCTGCACATTCCGCAATTAGCACTAGGCTGACCCTTGACAGGATGTTCGACGGGCGTTTCATAGGACGCGGAGGACGCATAAATTGGCCAGCCCGTTCTCCTGATCTTACACCTCTGGACTTCTTTCTGTGGGGTACGTTAAACGAGAATGTGTACCGTGATGTGCCTACAACCCCAGAGGATATGAAACAACGTATTGTGGCAGCCTGCGGCGACATTAAACCAGATGTACTGCGGCGTGTACGACATTCATTACGCCAGAGATTGCAATTGTGTGCAGCAAATGATGGCCACCACATTGAACATCTATTGGCCTGACATGTCGGGACACACTCTATTCCACTCCGTAATTGAAAACGGAAACCACGTGTGTACGTGTACCTCACCCCTCATGGGTAATGTACATGTGCTTCAGTGAAAAAGACCAATAAAAAGGTGTTAGCATGTGGACGTAATGTGCTGTTCCAGTCTCTTCTGTACCTAAGGTCTATCACCGTTCCCTTTGGATCCCTACGTAATTCGGTGCTCTCCGATACACACGATCGAACGGAGGAGTGGTACTCAAGCGTCAACTTTAGGTTACAATATCTCCGGATGTAATTAACATTTTACAATGCAACAAACGCCACTGATTACGTATTTGTTTATATGTTCAAATGTGCTAACAAAACTAACGGGGTTCCATTTAAAAAAACGTAGGTTTGTGTTAAAAAACATACTTCTGTGCATTTTTTTATGGTTTGTATTAACCAATTACACTAGCCCCTCTCCTCACGTTCGGTCTGTGGAATCGATTCGTCAGTATTTGATGTGGTTTACGAAATATATCCAGCGGTAATGTTAGGTGACTCACCCTGTATATACAGCCAACTGCCGGGATGGTGTCTTTGAAGTGGCATGGCGAATTTCCTTTCCCATCCTTGGTTCATTCCGCGTTTGTGCTCCGTCTCTAACGACCTCGATGTCGACTGGACGATGAACCCTAATCTACCCACCACCACATGCAGTCGATGCACAAGATCTAACTTATCTAGTATCCTACAAGCTCCTTCTCTGTTGCTGCTGTCTGCTATAGAACACGCTACCCTGCACTCTCTGCACAATTCAGTATCCCGATGCATATAAAAGAAACAGAGGCCCTGCCTTCTATCACCCTCATACCATTTCCCCCCAAAATTAATGTGTATATCCAATTTTTCTTCTCTCAGACAGTAAAGCAAATGCTCCCGCGTTCTCCCAGTTACGCTTCATTCTCTTTTCATTTCCCAATCAGTCATATGAATTTCTTTCCTCCAATGTTCATTAATTTCAGTTTATTACCTTCCTCTCGCTCTCCCTCTCGCTCTCTCTCTCTCTCTCTCTCTCTCTCTCTCTCTCTCTCTCTCTCTCTCTCTCCCACCTGTTTCCTCCTAACGCTCATACTTTCACTCTACTTGCCCGTAATTTGTTTTCCATTTTTGTACTTAATCATGGACGAACGTTAACTGTGTTTCTTTTCTGCAGCCCGCATCTCGTGGTCGTGCGGTAGCGTTCTCGCTTCCCACGCCCGGGTTCCCGGGTTCGATTCCCGGCGGGGTCACGGATTTTCTCTGCCTCGTGATGGCTGGGTGTTGTGTGCTGTCCTTAGGTTGGTTAGGTTTAAGTAGTTCTATGTTCTAGGGGACTGATGACCATAGATGTTAAGTCCCATAGTGCTCAGAGCCATGTGAACCATTTTCTTTTCTGCAATATAACAATTTCTAACCACTATATTCTATATCCGCGGTAACTTAAAGCACGCTTATCGTAATGAATGTAATGTAAAATACGTGGAATGCCTGTCTGGATGCAAGAGAACGCCCGAATTTTGCCATGTTAAATAAATGAAATAAACAAATTACCTTCTTCTGCTAGTGTCACTGTATGTGACATTGGTGCAATATCTCATTGCACATCCATATATGGAACAGAATGTTTCGATCCGGATACCATTCGAACACGTGTCGTACTTCTTAAGAGTTATTTCGCTGGTTCAGGTGCATTACGCGCAAGGTCCTTAGCAGAACAATACAAAAAGCGACTGGAAGGCGCCCTTCAACGCGCCCAAGGACATTGCCGGCACGGTTGGCATCGCCCGGAATCTGCAAGGGCCAATTCTGTCCGCGATCCGCCTTTTAGATACGCCAGCCGAGGCCGCTGTTATCCCGGACCGCTGTCTCCGTGTTGGAGGCGACTTCTCGGAAACGTTAAAACACTGCCGCTACTACAGTTTTGGTCGGCTTGTTGACGCTGCGAAAGCGGTTTCTTGAGTCTCTGTTCCGTTTGTTGTTACTGTTCTCATCGTACGCAGCGTTCTCGTGTTCTCTAATGCGTCGTAAGAGAATAGTGTTTTGGTGTGCTTTCGTTGTTAACAGCTAATGCTTGGTTTTGTTGTTGTCTTCAGTCAGAAGACAGGTGTGATGCAGCCCTCGAGGCCTCCATCCTCTGCAAGCCTCTTCATCCCCGAACAACTACTTTTGACTCTGCTTACTGTATTCCTCTCTTGCTGTCCCTCACGATTTTCAGCCCCCCCCCTCCCCCCCAACACACACTTCCCTCCAATACCAAACTGCCGATCCGTTGATGTCTCAGAACGTGTCCTATCAACAGATTCCCTCTTTTAATCAAGTTATGCTACAAATTTGTTTTCTCCTCATTGTTTACGAGATCTACCCATCTAATCTTCAGCATTCATTTCAAAAGCTTCTATTCTCTTATTGTCTGAAATGTTTGTCTATCACATTTCACTTCCGTACAAAGCTACACCCCAGACCAAAACCTTCAGGAAAGAGTCCCTATTTCTTAAACCTATATTCAAAGCTAACAAATTTCTTCTCTTCAGAAACACTATTCCTCCCATTCCCAGTCTATATTTCATATCCTATCTATATCGGCCATAATCATTTATTTTGCTTCCCAAATAACAAAACTCATCTATTACTTTTAGTGTCTCGTCTCCTAATCTAATTCCCATAGCATCGCCTGATTTAACTCTACTTCATTCCACTAGCCTCGTTTTGCTTTTGTTGATGTTCATCTTATATCCTTCTTTCAAGACACCGTCCATTCCGTCCAATGGCTCTTCCAAGTCTTTCGCTGTCTGTGACAGAATTACAACGTCGTTGGCAAACCTAACTTTTTTTTATTTCTTCTCCCTGAATTTTAATTCCTTCTCCAAATTTTTCTTTGGTTTCCTTTACTACTTGCTCAGTGTACCAATTCAATAGCATCAGGGATAAGCTAGAAACCTTTCTCCCTCCCATCTCAATCAATGTTTCCCTTTCATGCCCCTCGACTCTTATAACTGGCGTCTGGTTTCTGTACAAGTTGTAAATAGCCATTCGCTCCCTGTGTTTTACCCCTGCTACCTTCAGAACTGCAACCTACAGCCTTCTGAATCTGCTTACTGGTCTCCCTCTACGATTTTTACTCCCAACACTTTCCTCCAATACTAAATTGGTTATCCCTTGAAATCTCAGAATGTGTCCTGTCAACAGATTCCTTCTTTTAGCCGAGTTATGCCACAAATTTCTTTTCTGGCCATTTCCATTCAGTACCACCTCATTGATTACATGATCTACCCAGCTAATCTTCAGCGTTCTTCGGAAGAATCAAATCTCGAAACTTTATATTCCTCTATTGTCTGAACTGCTTGTCGTCCACATTTCACTTCGGAACACGACTACATCCCAGACAAGTACCTTCAGAAAAAACTTCCTATCATTAAAATCTATATTCGATGTTAGCCAATTTTTCTTCAGAAACGCTTTTCTGGCCATTACCAGTCAATTTCTACATCTTCTCGACTTCGTCCCTCATCAGCTTTTCCACTCCCTAAATAGCAAAACTCATCTACTACTTTCAGTGTCTCTTCCTAATGTATTCGATTACATTCCATTATCCTTGTTTTTCTTTTGCTGGTGTTATATCCTCCTATCAAGACACTGTCCACTCCGTACAATAGCTTTTCCAAGCCCCTTATTGTGTCTCGCAGATTAACAATGTCGTCAGCAAACATCAAAGTTTCCATTCAACTGTTCTTTCAAGTCCTTTGCTGTCTCTGACAGAATTACAGTGTTATCGGTAAACCTCAAAGTTTTTATTTCTTCTCTCTGAACTTCAATTCCTACTCCAGATTTTTCTTTGGTTTCCTTTACTGCTTGCTCAGTGTACAGACCCACTAACAACCGGCATAGGCTACAACCCCGTCTCACCCCTTTCCTAATCACTGCTTCTCTTTCGTATCCCTCAACTCTTATAATTTTCGTCTGGTTTCTGTACAAGCTGTATATAACCTTTCGCTCCTTGTAGTTGCACCCTGATAGTTTCACAATTTCGAAGAGTGTATAGCAGTCGACACTGTGAAAAGCTATAAACATAGGTTTGCCTTTCCTTAGTCTATGTTGTAAGATGGTCGTAGAGTCAGTATTGCCTCTCCTGTTCCTACATTTCTTCGGAATCCAGATTGATCTTCCCCGTGATCGGTCTGTACCGATCTTTCCATTCTTCTGTAAGAAATTTGTGTTAGTTTTCTGTAACAATGGCTTCTTAAACTGATAGTTTGATAATATTCAAATCTGTCAGTACGAGGTCTCTTTGGAATGGAATTATTACATTATTTTTGAAGTCTGGTAGTATTTCACCTGTCTCGTACATCTTGTATACCAGATGGAACCGATCTATTGTTCTGGCTGTCTCAAAGGTATCAGTGGTTAGGAAGCAATGTCGTCTACTGTGGTGCCATTTTCCGACTTCCCTCTTTCAGTGCTCTGTCAAATTCTTCACTTAGTATCATATCACCCATCTTATACGCGATGCAGTGCATCAAAGTGACCACCGCCTATGTTCGACGTCAATGTGCAAGAACCATTCACAGAAGGTGGATGGCAGCACTAGCTGTAGACGGTATATAAAACGTGTTTGGGGGGATGTGATATACAGTGCAGTCGTTGTTGTAATGTGGAAATGAAGCGGTGTGTCTGACGTCCAAATGGGCATGATCACTGATTTTCGGACCAAGGGTGGATGCATGCCCGAAACGGCTAAGTTTTTAAACTGTTTGCGCGCCGCCGTGGTTGAAGTATACCATGTACGGCAAAATGGCGCTATCCAAAACTGGAGCCGAGGGAAATGTGATGGGCCACAGGCCATAGATGGTAGCGGTGAAAGATGGCTGCTGAGATGTGTACGGTCGAATAGGCGCGCAGCTGTTGAGCAATTGACCTTCCAGATGAAGGAAGGGGCTACCAACAGTCTCCTGAACGACTGTCCAGCGAACACAGCAGTGTATGGGCCTCCGCAGCAGGCGTCTGGTTCGTGCACCCATGCTACCTGCTGTTCGTCGGCGACGAAGGCTGGAATTTGCACGCCAGTGCTGCAACTGTATGTCGACTGAGTTACGACAGGTGGCCTTTTCAGATGAATCATGTTTTATGTTCCGCCGGACAGACGGCCGTTGTCGTGTACAGCTCTACAACAATCGTCGGACGGTTCAAATGGCTCTGAGCACTATGGGACTTAACATCTATGGTCATCAGTCCCCTAGAACTTAGAACTACTTAAACCTAACTAACCTAAGGACATCACACAATACCCAGTCATCACGAGGCAGAGAAAATCCCTGACCCCGCCGGGAATCGAACCCGGGAACCCGGGCGTGGGAAGCGAGAACGCTACCGCACGACCACGAGCTGCGGACAATCGTCGGAAGGGTCCACGCCGAAAGAGGGAACGTTATGGTCTACGTGATGTTTTCGTCGCGTCCCCTGGGTGATATCGTCATTCTGGAAGGCACAATGAATCAAAATAAGTTTGTATTTATTCTTAAGGACCACGTCCACCCATACATTCAGTCTGTTTTTTTCCTTGGCAGGATTGGATACGCCAGCAAGTCAATGCTATGGACAACACAGTTCGCAGCGTATTCCTCAGGCAGCCAACTCCCCGGATCTAAAGCCAATCGAGAATCTGTGGGACCAACTGGATCGGGCTGTTAGCGCCATGGATGCTCAACGGAGAAACAGGTGGCAATGGCGTTGGAGTCGGCATGTGTTCCACATACCTACGGTACCTACCAGAACCTCACCGATTCTCTGCCTCTACGTTCGCGCTGCAAAAGGTGCTTTTGGCAGGTTGTTGCAGTAATGTGACTGGACCTCATACGAGGGTTGGAACTTTAGTACTGGCAACTATTTATTTACAGCTCGTACAAAATAGATACGTGCTTCAAAGTTTTACTGACCTTCAAAGTAGTCACCAGCATTGTGCATAACCCGTTGCTAGCGATGTGGAAGTCGTAGGATACTCTTAGCAGTGCCAGTTGTGTTGACTGTTCGAGCGGCGCGGTCTATTGCCCGACGAATTTGTAGCAGTTCTGAAACGAATGCTGTGAAGTGTTTCCTTCAGTTTAGAAATCGAGTTGAACTTGCGAGAGCTTAAGTCAGGGGAGTGCAGTAGGTGGTATAGCACATAGCAGCCCCATCAGTCAAACAAATCAGTAACAGCTTGCACTGTACGTGCTTGAGCATTGTCCTGCAAAATGATGGTCAGGTCCTGCAGAAAGTGTCATCACTTCTGTCTCTAAGCTGTTCGTAGGTTGTGTTCCAAAAATGAATAGCTGATCATCATATTGCAGGACAGTTCTCAAGCATATACAGTGCAAGCTATCTTACAAGATAGATAGTCCGTCGAGGAAATATTGCGACAGTATCAGAGATGACTTTTGCAAACTACTTCGTTAGCCCTGAAGGTGAAGTGGCTTGGCAGCTGCAAGAAATGTAATTGCTAGAAATGTTACTTGAACGTTAATGTGGTTAGGCCTCATTGTCCATCTGGCATTGTATTTGTGATGAGCATTGTGCAATTATTACTATGTTAACTGTAAGAAGTCAGATTATTGTATTCACCGAACTGAATGGAACTTACAATTAAAATTATAGTGTGTCGGGAACTTATACCTCAGTAATATTATAATGTTGTTGTTGTGGTCTTCAGTTCAGAGACTGGTTTGATGCAGCTCTCCATGCTACTCTATCCCGTGCAGACTTCTTCATCTCCCAGTACCTACTGCAACCTATATCCTTCTGAATCCATTTAGTGTTTTCATCTCTTGGTCTCCCTTCACGATTTTTACCCTCCACGCTGTCCTCCAATACTAAATTGGTGATCCCGTGATGCCTCAGAACATGCACTACCAACCGATCCCTTCTTCTAGTCAAGTTATATCTAGTCAAGTCATATTATAATAAATAAATGAAATTCATTATTTTAGAAGCAACATATGCGTAAATAATTGTAATTAAGAATAATATTTTAACTCTATTTTCTGGACCATAAGGTGGAACGCCTTAAGACGCAGAAGAAACGGGGGCGAGGGATGCAAATGTGCTTGAAGTTTACTACCCTCCTAGGCACCACTTCGTCGCTATAGTCATCGCTTTTGACATCCTAAATAGCGGGGCGACTTTCTACTTCACTTATAAAATCTTCCGTGTTAATGAAATCTAAACTCATGGCTACAATGCGCACTGTATAATGTACAATGAATGTTTCGCGGTACTGTCTCAGAAATGACTGCCTGTCTGTTGACACATCTCCAGCGCTGTGTCTGTGATCTGTGTCCCAGCGCGAACACTCCAACTCAAACTAATGCATGTCCGGCGGTGACTGCTGTGAACACAGTGACCGTATCCGTCACATGTGGCGAGGGTGCGTCACTGCTGCGTCTCAGTGGCCCGGTGAGGCGGTGTAGTGTTCCGGTGTGAATGCTCCAGTTCAAACGAATGTAACTCTGTCGGTGACCGTCGCTGGTGACCATCACCAGTGTCCCAATGTGAAACGGGCATAAGGGTTCAATGCTGTAGAGTGCTCTTTGTAAAAGCGAATTGTGGTAACGAGTGCGGTTTGGTTGACTTCGTGATCCTCGGAGTCTCTACACACGGATACGGATACGTAAATGGAATCGATACACGTCTGGGAAGACGGCGCGGCGACGCAGTGCTGTCGCGTTCCGCTGTCGGCGCTCGCGTCTGCCCAGCCGTGTCAGAGGAAGGCAAAGCAATATTGTGCTGCGCTGACAGCCTGCGATGCTTCAGACGTCACAGTACATCCTCTGAGTTACTTGTCAGTATGGGGCCCTTACTAGGTAGAATGAGGAGAAACAGAGAAGATCCAATGAACAACAGCCCGTTTCGTCACGGATTCGCTAGTCAAACAGGGCAGATACTACAAGACAGGTGTTGTTCATCATAGAGAGGTTTACTGTTAACATTCACACTAAGGACGTCACGCAACATGTTTTTTTCGCCCACATACGTCTTGCGACATGACTAAGGGGAGAAAATCTGAAAAATTGGAGTCCACGTTGTTTACACGCAATCGCTATACACGGATGCCTTTCGCGAATGGAACAGGGAGGTACACAAATTGCCCTTCTCACACTTGATAAATATACAGGGTTATTTTCATTTTTAGTTAATTTAGTTAATAAAGGGTGATTCAACTGCCCCTACCGCTGTCGTTTTATACAACCCGCAGTGTTGTACCTGCCCTCCAAAAAACACGCATATTCTCTCGTTCGCTAAACGTAAACTATTAGTCCTACAGAAAAAGTGAAGAGGACTCTCTTTGAAGGAAATTTAATGTAGTTAAATTTTGTACCGTGATACATTTTCGCCAGAGGCCGTAGTTTTCGAGTTATTCAAGAGAAACGTACGAAAAGTGACCTTCAAACACACCACTACACCCACACTCAGCCCCTACCTTTCGGGATTTCTAGTATATTGTTCATAGCATTCCTTCGGACTAGTGAACAAACAGCGTAAACAATTACATCGTTGTATTTGTCAGGCCTTCTGACTACGAAACTGTGCTTGCAACGGTGAAGTTTGGATCGAACTGTCAACGTAATTAGCTTTTAGCGTAACATTTACATAAGTCGTTCTTCTTACGGGCACGTTTAAATTATCAATATCAACGAAGTAGCCGACTAGGCTGGCGGCATAATAGCCAAATCGCTAGCGCCCAAAACAGGACGAATATCGGAAATACACTCCTGGAAATTGAAATAAGAACACCGTGAATTCATTGTCCCAGGAAGGGGAAACTTTATTGACACATTCCTGGGGTCAGATACATCACATGATCACACTGACAGAACCACAGGCACATAGACACAGGCAACAGAGCATGCACAATGTCGGCACTAGTACAGTGTATATCCACCTTTCGCAGCAATGCAGGCTGCTATTCTCCCATGGAGACGATCGTAGAGATGCTGGATGTAGTTCTGTGGAACGGCTTGCCATGCCATTTCCACCTGGCGCCTCAGTTGGACCAGCGTTCGTGCTGGACGTGCAGACCGCGTGAGACGACGCTTCATCCAGTTCCAAACATGCTCAATGGGGGACAGATCCGGAGATCTTGCTGGCCAGGGTAGTTGACTTACACCTTCTAGAGCACGTTGGGTGGCACGGGATACATGCAGACGTGCATTGTCCTGTTGGAACAGCAAGTTCCCTTGCCGGTCTAGGAATGGTAGAACGATGGGTTCGATGACGGTTTGGATGTACCGTGCACTATTCAGTGTCCCCTCGACGATCACCAGTGGTGTAGGGCCAGTGTAGGAGATCGCTCCCCACACCATGATGCCGGGTGTTGGCCCTGTGTGCCTCGGTCGTATGCAGTCCTGATTGTGGCGCTCACCTGCACGGCGCCAAACACGCATACGACCATCATTGGCACCAAGCCAGAAGCGACTCTCATCGCTGAAGACGACACGTCTCCATTCGTCCCTCCATTCACGCCTGTCGCGACACCACTGGAGGCGGGCTGCACGATGTTGGGGCGTGAGCGGAAGACGGCCTAACGGTGTGCGGGACCGTAGCCCAGCTTCATGGAGACGGTTGCGAATGGTCCTCGCCGATACCCCAGGAGCAACAGTGTCCCTAATTTGCTGGGAAGTGGCGGTGCGGTCCCCTACGGCACTGCGTAGGATCCTACGGTCTTGGCGTGCATCCGTGCGTCGCTGCGGTCCGGTCCCAGGTCGACGGGCACGTGCACCTTCCGCCGACCACTGGCGACAACATCGATGTACTATGGAGACCTCACGCCCCACGTGTTGAGCAATTCGGCGGTACGTCCACCCGGCCTCCCGCATGCCCACTATACGCCCTCGCTCAAAGTCCGTCAACTGCACATACGGTTCACGTCCACGCTGTCGCGGCATGCTACCAGTGTTAAAGACTGCGATGGAGCTCAGTATGCCACGGCAAACTGGCTGACACTGACGGCGGCGGTGCACAAATGCTGCGCAGCTAGCGCCATTCGACGGCCAACACCGCGGTTCCTGGTGTGTCCGCTGTGCCGTGCGTGTGATCATTGCTTGTACAGCCCTCTCGCAGTGTCCGGAGCAAGTATGGTGGGTCTGACACACCGGTGTCAATGTGTTCTTTTTTCCATTTCCAGGAGTGTAGGTCGTCTACTCGGAAGTTTTTGAACCGTGGTAGGAGGGAGTGCCGTGGACAACGTACTAGAAATCCTGATTGGTGAGGGATGGTGTGGAGGAGGAGGTGCGTTTGAAGGTCAGTGTTGTAAATTTTTTCTTGAATAACTCCAAAACTGTGGCTTCCAGCGAAAACGCACCCAGTGCAAAATTTAACTAGATCAAATTTCCTAGAAAAAAAGTCGTGCTCTTTTTTTCTGTAGGACTAACAGTTTGCGTGTAGCAATCGAAAGAATACGAAAAACTCGCACGTGGTTTTTGAAGGCCAAATATAACATCGCGGGTTGCATAAAATGACAGCGGTAGGGGCAGTTGAACCACCTTGCAGATGTACACATCCTTAACAGACACACAGATTTAGCTGCAATCACACGCACACCAAATAGTGCACAGGATCCACCTTTGGGGACACAGTAGACCGAACACCAAATGAAAAATGCATTAATACATTTCTTACACTATTTCGACAGTGCTCTCAAGTAAAACATTATGACAGATATTTACGTAAATAAATATTAAGATAGTATTTATAAAAACCGACAATTATCTTTTTTATACTCCGTATGTTCGGAGGAGGTATCACAAATAAACGATGCTGAGAGTGAGTAGCGAATACGTGGGTACTGTTACGAATTATGACATACAATATGAATTTTTTGCATGAGAGAGGACGGCAAGGACGTTGCGTAGGATTAATGTGTCTGAGTTCCTGAAATGACGGGTAACTTAAAATTGTGCAAGTACATTTTCTTTTTCTTGAGCCTTCGTCTCGCATCGGCACAGTTCGGCATGGGTATTAGCAGAAATGTGGTGAAATTACTTTAAGATTCAGAGGTGGCAGGATACCCTTCCTGTCGTCTACCCCCCTTCCCCCCCCCCCCCTCTCCCGTTAATAATCCGTTGTTATATTGTGAAAATCTTCGTATCGGGCTAGGACATCCATGAATCGTTGAGAACTGTAATTGCACTGGTACAGGCTCCGATGATTCTACGTGTGACAGTAAACTCATTACCAATTTTCAGGTGACCGTACTTTATTTAAGGGAGTTGCAGATAACCGGCGATATCTTCGCAAATAGTGCAGAACCTTCCGGAAATTCTCTGAAATTTTGCAAGCTATTCAAAATCCACTGCACTCTGGGCATTACCAATTAATTACATAAATAACAGCTAAATAACAGAACTACATACACTAGTACTTCAAATGACGAACTAAAAATAATAATAATAATAATACTAATGAAACAATGATTTTAATAATAAACTTAAAATAAGTTTCTTAAATAAAACTCAGTGACGTGACATAATTCATATAGTTTGATGGATTGCCGAGAGAAAGGTGCGCCAGTACTCACCGTCCACTGCGCTTGACGAACTCTGGCACAGAGTCGAAACAGCATGGACTGACATACTCGAGTCTGTCACCTAAGCTCACTTTGAGTTAGACACCTAGCCAGCCAAGAACCATGTCTGCTGCAGGGTGGCAAATGCGTGTAGTAAATTTCGCACTCTGTACATCTCCGAATCACCTACATATATACTCACGTGTTACTGCTGTACTGTATAATAATATATCCATATATATTTGAATCCACCGTGGTGTGCAGTTTTAGTGGCTGTTAGGGTGTATCTAGCTGCCGTTTTCGGGAAGTTATGGCAGCAAATGTGAATTTCCTGACTTAGCACGTAATCTTTAACGTTTATAGCTGCCATTCAGACACCGAATTAAGTTTTTCTTTTATTTAATGGACGTATATATTTTTTTCTAAGACGTTGCAAAAGGCCTTCGCAGAGAACTTCATCGACACAACATGTGTGGAAGTTAAAATAGCTGCAAAATAACAGCCCCGCAAACCACCACCCCGCTGTCAGGAGATGAATCCCGCACTGTGCCAAATGTAAGCAAACACGTAACTCTGGCCTGAGAGCATCAATCTGCGCTCTGCTGTTGTAGCGATCAGAAAACTCAGTCGTGAAGCTAGTCACACTTTCATCATGTGTACGATAGTCTCAAACGTGGATATGGTTTTCGTTTACGGCGAATGTCATCAGACTGTCGGAGCAGTGTCGTGCTTGCGCGGTGAGGGGTATCCTGATCATGCCAAACTCTCACCGTCTGTCTTTGCAAACATCATTAAAAATGTCATGAAATTGGAAATGTGATGAACAATATACACGGAATAATTAGGTAAATAACTATAAATTTTTAGTATAATGCGTTTTTAAATCAGACTAAAAAGTATACAATAATATAGCTTAGTTCCATACAGATTCCCAACCCCATACAGATAGTTCTGAAGATTTGTACTTGTGAATTTCTAATAGCAGTGAGAATACTTGTAAGAATTATAGCAAAAAAGTGGAGCTCATGCAACACATAACTGCTGCACGAATATTTCAGCTGCTGCCTACTATCTATTGATGCGCCCAATGTTTTTCGTCTAAGTCTTGCAACTAATGCCATAGCTATAAAAAATTCACAAGCGCAAATTTTCAGCAATATCTGTATGGGCTTAGGAATCTGTATGAAGCTAAGAGCAATTACTTTATACTTTTTATTATCATTTAGAAACGTATTATGTTAAAAATGTATTTTTATTTCAATAATTATCTTCTGGTTTTAGTCTTATATGTGTGAAATTTCTCAATTGGTTTTAAACAGTTTGATCAGACTATACTTCTTATTTAAATACTTATTTATGTATATACTAGCTTTTTACCAGCGGCTTTGCGCATTTGCGCATATTTCACATATATTGCATACACCTCCTCCTCGCCCACTGTCTCTCCACCTTCTCTTCCCACCTCTCTCTGCTCAGCTGTGCCTGTCCGCTCGTATACCGTCTGGAACACATTCCGAAACTACCCAGATAGTCCTGTAGGGTGCTGAGATGTCAAATGCTACCAACCTTTTTCACCCCCGCCTCTACCGAATAGACTGACAAGAAAGCGAGTTGATATAGCACTTTTATCCAGTTCTGAGTTATACTTAAGATATCAAGTCTCCAGCTCATACCAGAAGTTAGTATAATATCAACAGCAAAATTTGTACCAAACAGACAGACAAGGAAATGACCTAATAAAACGGTTTTAAAAAGAAGAGCAACTGAAAGAGAAGTGCAACTTATGTTTTAGGATGCTATCTCACACCGTTTTTCGTTGTTTGTCCAAATCGCTTAAGGCAAACTCCGGGATTGTCGCTTCGAAAAGGACACGGGAGATTTCCTTCCCCATCTTTCCTGAATCCGAACATGAAAACTGAGTCACTGATGGCCTCGCCGTCAGCGAGTCGTTGAAATCTTTCTCCCATCCTTCTGCTTTGTTCCCTAGAACGACATTTGGAGGCACTGACGGCAGCACAAATAGGCTGTCCACATTGCGTTTTCAAAGGCACGTATCTTGTCTGTTCTGTAGTACTAAACACCTTTGATGTGAAGTTCAATATAGTCACATGTATTCCTCGTGTTGACGCAATTTTCACAAACGATAGGATATATAGACCGTTTCAGGGAGTAATTATGTCGAGAAACGTAGGAAACGAATTGTAAAGAACATGCAAAAACCAGAAGAAGGCACCTGATTTGATGGGAACGTCTGAAATACGAGTCAAAGCCACGGCCGCATCTCAGTGAAAATGGCGCAACTCTCTTTGTCACAACCCAGAGTGAGTGACGGTTCACGCACACAGATGAGGTGTGGGGCAGTTTCTCCGATTAGCGCGCGAAGGAGACTCCACAATGGGAGCGGTTCGTTGCTCACTGACGTGAGCGCCAACTAACCACAAAGGCCGCAGACGCCCAGGCCGTGCCAAGGCGGCGTCCACAAGGGCACACACGCACCCCGCTGCCCACTTGCGTAAGCGGCTGTTTCACCGACATTTCTGATATTTTACCACAACTGAAGATAGGAAACAGAAAACGTTGTACATGGCAAATCTGACATTTGTCAGGACAATGAAATACATTGTATCGTTATTTGTCCATAACTAGGGTGACCAGATGAAATTGTTTAAAAAGGAGGACAAACTGCTCAAAAAGGGGGACAAAGGAAGAAAAAAGAGGACACGTCAAACGGGTCAATTGCAGATGAGGATACCACCCGTCAGCTTTGGACCAGTCACGTCACTGCCGGGAATTACCGGTAAAACTGGTAGTTAATTGTCACTGATGGTCAGGTGGTGGTTAACTGAGCAATATAAAAAAAATTAAAAACATTGATCGTGGTGACAGTGGGGCGTCAATTGTTTTGTTATGTCAACGACACGGAACTGTTTACAAAGCAAAAAACGTAAGACCATTCACCAGCCTGCATTCGACGCACCGCTACCAACATCTACAATTCAAGCAGCAGCTGACGACATGTAAACTGCACTTTAACCTTCCGAATACAAATAAATTGAATGACTATAAAACAATGATCTATCGAGTTATTTCTTACCTTTATTGGCCACTGAGCCGGCCGGTGTGGCCGTGCGGTTCTAGGCGCTTCAGTCTGGAACTGCGTGACCGCTACGGTCGCGGGTTCGAATCCTCCCTCAGGCATGGATGTGTGTGATGTCCTTAGGTTAGTTAGGTTTAAGTAGTTCTAGGGGACTGATGACCACAGATGTTAAGTCCCATAGTGCCCAGAACCATTTGAACCATTTGATTGGCCACTGAGACGTACGTTGCAGCTCCACATATCTTACATTCCGCTTCAAATTCATTTCTCCCTTTTTTTATAAGCCGGATATTTGCAGGAAAGGACATCAGAAAATGTACACTTTCGTTTGGCATAGCCAAATATTTTACGTAACTCACTCGGTTAAAAATTACACTCACAAATTACACGTGCACTACAGGAAGCCAAGCCAATACAAAGCGAAGATACGAAACGGAAATTTCAATTAATCGATATTTGCATTTGCTTATAGGTCGATCAACGATAACATCGACGATCCTGGTGCCACCTACTAACACCGCCTTCATGCGTTTTTATCATGAAGGCTGTGCCAATAGTTAAAGTATTTGAGAAAAGAGCAATAGAACGGGACGAATTGTAAATTTAACTGTTTTACGCTCAACTTTGCGAAAAAGCCGGACACTGTAAAAATCCGTCCGGACCCCGGACAAAGAGCTAAAAAGGAAGACATGTCTGGATTAATCCGGACATCTGGTCACCCTATCCATAACTGATTTCTGTTCAAAAAATTCAGAAGATATTCTGATACCACAGAGTTATACTGCTCACTGCAGAAAATAATGAGACAATTACAGGGCGTAACACGTATAAATGCTGATATTTTTATATGTGGTACCTTAATATGTACGTGCATCAGTGTGTTGCCTAGTTTTTTTCTCTGAGTCGAACAGTGTTCTCACAAACTTCACGACCTGCTGCTTTCTGCACGATTGTACATCACCATTAAGCGGATTACGCCTGCCAGTACAGACTAACTGTTTAGCATCGATGCGTCTACGCTTCAACACCTGACTTGCTGCTTAGGGCAAAAAAGCGTTAATGGCTTGCTTTTGCCGCACGTACTTGCAGGTTCTAGCCAACCTAAAACCGTACGACTTGTAATGACTATAATTATCAGCCTGCAAACGACGTAAATACTGTTGCAATGTTGTTCAGTACGCCGACCTCAGTCACCAATAGAAATATCTGCACTTACAAGGGGAAGGCCTCAGAGACGGACAACCGATTCGGCTCAAATTTGGCAGGTCGCTTGTGTACAGCCTAAAACGAAGGACTCCAAGATATTTTGGGTCAACACCCCCGCAATTTTGAGAAAATCGCCCCTAAAAGTTATGACGAGCAATCGACTCAAAATTGAAGGGATCGATAGATAATTGTAAATGGAACATTTTTCATCATCAGGTATGGGGCCCGCAAACGCAAACTTTTCCAGAAATCGAGGAAAGAAACTTTTACAACTGCCGCTTCTGTATCCACATGGTAAACGTTTTTCGCCGACAGTGCCGATAGCGCAGCGGCCAAGGTAACTGGCTGGGAATCGGAAGAAACCTAGCGGATGTTATTCTTTTCGTTTGTATTTTTCCATATCTCAGTTGATAGGGATAGGAGGCTTAATAAGGTAAGTAAATCAATAAGGAATGATAATAATAAGGTAGACAAATTAATTTACCAAACGCCGCGAGTTAGTATAGTATTAAAGTTTTAAGCCTTGTCACATGAAAACAACTCCGAGTAAGAGTGCTGCAAATTCCTCACGAGGCATCACAGACAGCCAACCGCGCGACGCTTGTTTACAGCGAGGCACGGGACAGAATGCACGCGGGGAGAGCTACGTTGTCCCGGTTGCCCCTTCGTTATATCATAGTTGTGCACCTGGAAGAGTGAAGGTGTCCAGCACGAGCCTAGTAGAAGTCAAACGGAAAGAATTGTTTTCCGTCATTAGGCTGCCGCGAACCTCGCGGATACATGTAGTGATTTTTCCATCGTTAATGCGCTGAATGAAATACGTTTTGTGAATGAATACTGTGTTCTTCCGTAAGTAACATATGATGAATACTGTATGTATTTTTGTAGTAATTAGCTCGTCTGTTTATGCCGTAGTAACTAGTTATTGTTTGTTGTGTCATTTCTTTCAGGTGCATAATCTGAATAATGGAGGATGTACACCCTTCGACTAGCGCTGTAATATGTAGCTGGGAGCCTGTCAAAGACGATGGCAAGCGGGAAGTTACCGACGCTGTGTTTTGGTTTATAAAAGTGTTGCAAGACAGATGCATTATCAACGCACTACCGGAAGCAGGCAGTTCTGTTTCTCGGCGTTTGAGAAATTTATTTGCCTACCTTAATATTATCATTCCTTATTGATTTACTTATCTTATTAACCCTCCTATCCCTATCAATTGAGATATGGAAAAATACAAACGAAAAGAAGAACATCCGCTAGGTTTCTTCGAGATTCAAACCCGGGTTCTCCGAATCCCAGACAGTTACCTTGGCCATTGCACTATTTTTTTTATTGTTCTTGTTTTGTTCGATTCACTTGTTCGGTGCGGATGTCCCACGACACCCGTTCAAGTTCAGTGTTTTGCCGTTAACTCAGTTTTTTATTAGAGAGGGCAGCTAACCATCTGACCGAACACGCCGAGCTACCGTGCCGGCGACTATCGGTGCTGTCGGCGAAAGGCGTTTACCATGGGGGTACAGAAGCGGCAGTTGTAAAAGTTACTTTCCTCGATTTCTGGAAAAGTTTGCGTTTGCGGACCCCATACCTGATGATGAAAATGCTCTATTTACAATTATCTATCGATCCCGCCAATTTTGAGTCGATTGCTCGTCATAACCTTTAGTGGTGATTTTCTCAAAAACGCAGAGGTATTGACCCAAAATATCTTAGATTCCTTCGTTTTAGGTTGTACACAAGCGATCTGCCAAATTTGAGCCGAATCGGTTGGCCGTGTCTGAGGCCTTCCCCTTGTTAGACCAGCTACACTCTGTGTATTAGAAAATAAATACTTTATTAAGAACATTCTAAGTGCCATAACAGGAAAGTGTCTGGTTCTAAGCGCCAATAAGGAGGTTTTTTACGGATTTATTCTAGAAAGAAGAAAACACAAGGCAGGACTGTAATAATGCTATTTCTTTAGACAAATAGCGCCGTTAGTGGTTTATAACCGACAGGTTCATCTCCAGACGACTGTTAATGGTTGTATTTAATTTGTTATTGTTTTATTGTTTATATTACATGTTAGCTGTTTTTGTCCAACTAATGTAAACAACAACACAAGCAATTCACTCAAAAAAGCCATCCACCACCAAGGAATATCTAAATAGGACGGAAATCGGTAGAGGTAATGTACATCTACATACACAAACAAAGATTACAGTTTCAGAAAAATTGCATGATTTATTCACAAACTGGTCAAGCCAATAACGCGTTAGTCCGTCTCTGGCCATTATGCAAACAGTTATTTGGCTTGGCATTGATTGATTTGGCTTGGCACTGATCGATAGAGTTGTTGGATCTCTTCCTGAGGGATATCGCGCCAAATTCTGTCCAATTGGCTCGTTAGGTCGTTAAAATCCCGAGCCGGTTTGAGGGTCCTGCCCATAACGCTCCGAACGTTCTCAGCTGGCGGGAGACCCGGCGATCTTGCTGGCCGAGGTAGGGTTCGGCTACCACGGAGACAAGCAGTAGCCACTCTCACCACGTATGGGTGGGCATTATCTTGCTGAAATGTAAGCCCAGGATAGATTACCGTGAACGGCAACAAAACGGGACGTCGAATATCGTCGACGTACCGCTGTGCTGTAAGGGTGCTGTGGATGACAACCAAAGTGTTCCTGCTGCGAAAAGAAATGGCAGCACACACCATCACTCGCGGTTGACTGGCCGTGTGATAGCCCACCGCTGTCCAAGGCGTCTCCAGACACATCTTCGACCTGGAATCTCATTGACGGAGTGTAACTGTCTTCAGCGATGAGTTCCTCTGCGAACTGAGCCCCAACGACCATCGTAGACTTGTCTGGAGACGGCATGGACAGTGTTGGGACACCAACCTCACTGTCGCCCACCATGCAGCCCGACAACTGGGAATAATGATCTGGAATGCCATTTTTTTTCATTGCACGACTCCTTCGGTTGTTATTCGTGGCACCGTTACAGTACAGCAGCACGTCGACGATATTCTACGCCCCGTGTTGTTGCCCTTCACATGACAAGCTACCCTGGGCTTACATTTCAGCAAGATAATGGCAGCCTGCGTACGGCGACAGTTTCTACTGCTTGCCATCGTGATTGCAAGACCCTGCCTTGGCCAGCAAAGTCACCGGATTTCTCCCCAGCTGAGAATGTTTGGGGCATTATGGTTCAAATGGCTCTAAGCACTATGGGACTTAACATTTGAGGTCATCAGTCCCCTAGACTTAGAACTACTTAAACCTAACTGACCTTAGGACATCACACACATCCAGGCCCGAGGCAGGATTCGAACCTGCGACCGTAGCAGCAGCGCGGTTCCGTATTGAAGCGCCTAGAACCGCTCGGTCACAGCGGCCGGCGGCATTATGGGTAGAGCCCTCAAACCAAATCGAGATTTTAACGATCTAACGAGCCAATTGGACAGAATTTGGTGCGGCGTCTCTCAAGAAGACATCCAACAACTCTATCAGTCAATGCTAAGCCGAATAACTGTTTGCATAAAGGACAGAGGTGGACGAAAGCGTTACTGACCTGGTCAATTTGGAAGCTCTTTCTTTTTAATAAATCATCCAACTTTTCTGAAATTGTAACTATTCCAGACGCCTCTGAATAATATGTCGACAATCATACAAAGGTCATGATGTGTAATTAGCCTAAACAGAAGTGAAACAAGGTCACCGCTCTCTTTTTGCTCTGCTCTTTGGTTCTTTCCTTTTGGCTCTTTACTCTCTTGCCATCGTACTTGTCTCTCTTGGTTAGTTTGACTCATGCTACGCTATTAATTCAGCGCATTTGATGAAATGCTCCTAGGAGATCTTTCTTGGACTGTTGCTTAATTATTTGCAACTGGAACTGCTATTAGAAATCAGAATATCAAGTATGTGTATTTGAATATCGCGCGTTTCACGTAGAGGGCTTTTGTTTTAAATATTAGGCATCAAATGTTTGCTGTGTGGAATAGTATCAGTTGACGTTTATTTCTTTATAATATATTGTTACAATTGAACCATGTTTCATTTACAAACCTGTCCTTACTTTACGGGTTCACAATTTTGTGTTTTCTTAAATACAGAAGCATTTCTTTTGATTATTATAGTTTGCGTTGGCCCTTCATGCACCCTAGTCTTTTGTTTGTAAATTACTGTAGAACCTGCAACCATTTTAATATTACGAAGTCCGATAATCAATTTAATAGTAATTTTCGCAAGGAAACATCATTAAATTCACGACCAGTAACAGATTCTACGCACATTTTCTCTCCAACCCAAAACTGTGTGTCGTTGCTACTTCTAGAAAGAATTGCATTAACTTTCGTAAAAGTTCAGAATTAAGTCAGGCATTTAATGAAAGAGGACCCAGTTTCTTTTAATGTTGCCACCACTGCTTTTCATTTTAATATAAAAATAATTGGCACCCAGAAATTTCCTTCCATATTAATTGCAAGTAAAATAATTATATCCCAGTTAACGGGCGATGACGTTAAATGTCCCATTCGGACAATTCCTTAGTGATGCACCGTTTTCTTTTCTTTTCTTGTTTGTCTTAGAGTGTACAAACGTGAACAGCCGTCTGAAGATTAACCTGTCGGTTCGAAACCGTTAATGACGCTATTTATCTAAATAAGCAGCATTAGTAACAATGGCTTGTTACTGTTTCATTCTTTGCAAGAATCAGCTTGTGTTTTGTACATAACCACCATCTCAAATAATAGGAAGAAAGCATTTGTTCCAAGTGCCATTTACACACAGACACTCCATTTTACTTTTGCTATAGTGCAAATACAGCATTACGTTTTAACTAGTAGTACTGTAATCTCCAAAAACCACTTCTCACATCTTTTAAAATTTGGACCTCCAGAGAGGAGCACAGCTTGACACGAAGACCATACGCAACTATCAACGCATGTTTGGAAGACTTTATACATAGTTTTCCACCTGGATCAAGTCTAGGATCATGCTAAAGAGTATTCAGATCACAGTAGCACCGAAAATGCGTTTTGTGAAAAAATGGCACTTAGAACGTTTTCCATTTACACTGCTGAATTGTGCAGCCTACTAAATCGCCACGTTATGTCTGTGCTCAGTACTTCGTTGAGTCACACTAAACAGAAACAAACTGAAATGTGGAAGGTAGCAATTAGGGTTGGAAGACGTGTGCACTAAAGCTTGCGTCAGTCACCGAAGCATTTCTTGCAACATTATCTGTAATCCAAAAATTACTGTTACGGGCATGACAGAAGACATCTCATATGCATGTTCATCTACACTACGCAGCCCATTTATTAAGGTGTTTTCCCGTCCCATTCTCGTATGAAGCACACGAAGAATGATTGCTTAAATGCCCCTGTGCGCTCTGTAATTAGTCAATCCTGTCATCACGTCCCTACACAAGAGGTTCTTAGGGGTTTGTAGTAAAGGGTTCAGCAAAAAAACCTCCCGTATTTCAAAACAGAGATACAGAGAAAATACTTTTATTTGTGTACTGCAAATACTATGTCATTTTACATTAGTTGGTTTAAAAAATTATGTGCAATAAATTGCTTCCTCCATTGCTGAAGCACTGACTAAGCCTTTACCGCAAGCTGTTCACAGTTCTTCGTGTCATGTCGGGTAGAATGGCAGTCACTTCCTGCTTGTTTGCCCCCTTCGAGGTTGCATGTTTGTACAAGTGAGGCACTAAGTGTCCCCAATGAAAAAAAAAAACACGATGATAAATCGGTGACGTTCGGGACCAGGTGATGTCTCCTCGCGAAGAGAGATAAGATGTTCTGGAAACAGCTCTTTCAGATTTTCTGGATAACACCAAAAAGTGTGAGCAGTGTTTCCGTATTGCTGGAACCAGACTTATTCCCCTTCATGGTCTCCAACAAAATGGTTTAACATACCTGTAGGTCTCTAAAATGTCGTAGTAGGAATTTGAATTTTTCTTCGAAAAAATACGGATACCACACACCCGATTCAGCAACAGTGCACCAGACTGTCATACAGTGGCTGTGAAGTGGTCGTTGGCGGAGTTCCTAGATGTTTTCTGTCGCCCAGTAGCGGCAATTTTGCTTATTTGCCGTATCAGACAAGTGGAAGTGGGTATCGTCAGAAGAAATCAAAATAGCGCATGGGGAAACGTTCTGAATAATTTCCTTACACACAGGTCTGCAAGTTTCAGAATCTCTCACACTTCATTGTTGATTAACCACCATTTTCTAGGGGTGCATGTGAAGATATCTGTGTTGGTCTCATCTGACAATCCCAGAGCAGCTGCATGTTCAAGTGCTGAACGCTTCTGAGACTGCTGGACGGAAGCTCTCACACGAGCCACATTTCCGGCGTTGTTACGGTCCGAGGTCAGCCAGCAGATTATTTTTTGATGCATAACCTGATGCTTTAAACTTTGATACCCGAACTCGAATAGTTTTTGTATAAGGAACAGAATCTTGTTTGAACTGAATGCGAAATGCTCGCTGAGTGGTAATCACAGAAACACCATTACGAATATACTCCTCTACAACCAACGCACGATGCTCACCAAGCCAACCCATTGCGGCTTCTGAAAATCGATACCTCCTCCACAGCCGCGCAGGGTAGCCGCGCGCTCTAAGGCGCCTTGCCACTGCGCGGTTGCCCCCTTCGGGGGTTCGAGTCCTCCATCTGGCATGGGTGTGTGTGTTGTCCATAGCGTAAGTTAGTTTAAGATAGATTAAGTAGTGTGTAAGCCTAGGGACCGATGACCCAGCAGTTTGATCCCATCACCTACCACCTCCTCCACAGCAATAACCACACCCCAACTCACACAGGTGCCCCTCCAAATACGGTAGGTCTCTTTTTCCGGATCCTGTATGTTAGTAGATGATGATTCTTGAAACATTTTACTTAGGCTTTTGCGGGGTTGTTGCGTCTATCTTCAAGTGTCTACCAGTTAATATTTTTCAACAATTCCGTGTCGCTCCTATGAGCCAAACAAACTTGCAACTGTTAGTGCTGCCCTTCTTTGTACACTTTCAATATTCCCCGTTAGCCCTGTTTCGTATCGGTCCCATACATCTGAAAAATGTTGGAAGATGGATATCACAAATGTTTTGTTATCTGCTTTGCAGACTGACAGCGTTTCCCTAGTATTCCACCAACAAAATCGAAGTCTGGCATCTGCTTTACCTGCGATTGAGCTTATGTGATCGTTCCGTTTCATATCTTACAAGTTGTTACACTCGAGTATTTGTATGAGTTAAATAGTTCAATTTGTGCATTGTTGATACTGTAGTCATGGAATATTAACAAGGAACCCTTTGAGTGCGAGTTCGCGAAAGGACATAGATGCTTAAGGCATTCGACGCCCCTCATATTGTCTACCATGCAATCACAATACTGGCTACTAATGGCAACAGGGGTGGGACTGGAGGTATCCAATGGTGAGCACGGCGTGAGGCTTCAGACAGCAGATGCCGAACTTGACATTTTGTCAGGAAGGAACCCAAGGACTTTCGCAGAGTGAGAAAGAAGTGGCATTAGAAATATTAGCGTTTCTATAAGATGAATCAGTGGACTGTGTGGTGCCGTATACGCTTGAGTGTGCGGACAGTGTACATGAGGATTACAATGATCACGAAACCTGCTTAACAAGTGAAAGTGATACTGAAACAGGTGCCGAGCCATGGAGTTCATCAGTCTTGTCGGACAGGGAGCCATACATCCCGTCTCCAGTGAAACGTATTGAAAGACAACCGTTTTCCAAGGAGCGGCTGCTAAACATGATTACGTACATGGAAGATCAGCAACAGAATAGTAAAAAAAGAGAAAGAAAAAAGGTTTAGAACAAGCCCGCAGTAATGTGACCGTGTAGTGCATAAGAAAAACTACGGATATTCAAGGAAGGACAAAGTGTACTTGTTACAAAAACTGTTGTTTGCGCGTATCAAGGATGCTCGATACATTTTACAGGATGTTCTTGATAGTGACGTACTATGTTATGCACATCAAACTGCGCGTGACGTAGATTATAATGGTTTCAAGGGAAGAACTGGATGGTTGCATAACTTCAGACAGTGTTACAGAACTGGAAGACGTAACACAACTAAATTTCAAACAAAGCGTCAACTTGACTACACACATCAAAACGCGGAATCGGGCCGAAAATTTGTAGATGAGATAAACAAACTTACCCCCCTGTTCAATAAGGAATTTGTTTTCAATTGTGACTAATCGAAATTTGAACAGGAATCCATGGACCCTGCGTGTCAGCAGGACACTATTCAAGCTGGTGGAGGCTCTGCAATGGTGTGAGGCATGTGCAGTTGGAGAGATATGGAACCTCTGATACGTCTAGCTCTTCATATGCCACACATTTCTGTAGTCAGTGCTAAGCGACGCTTGAGCTGGCGTAATCAGCGACGCCACTGGACACCGGATGACTCGATGTGGAGTGATGAATCACCATGTGTAGTGACAACAGTGGAGTACGGGGGAGGTGCTTTTACGGTGTGGAGGCGTCTTTCGTGGTTGTGGAGTGGCCCCTTAATTGCGCTTAAGAAAACGGTAAATGTGGAAGCATATGAACACATTTACACGACTGTGTACTGCGTGCGGCAGACGAACAGCAGGGAGACGATGTTTGTTTGTATCAGTGTGATAACACACCTTCTCAAGAAGTAGTATCTGAGAGCCAATAGTTTATGGACGATATGACATACCTGAAATTGACTGACTTGGCCAAGGTCCGGACCTGAACTCAATGGATCACCGTTGGGGCGAGTTGGAGCATCAAGTTCGCTCCATTCTCGCCCCCCCCCCCCTCCCCCCCCCCCCCTTCTAGCATAATTAACTTTTCTGGTTTAGACTCTTGTGAAAGAATGGGCTGCTATTCCTCCAGGCATTCAGGCAGCTCGTTAAAAGTGTCCCCAGCAGTACGAACGCATCCCACATTACTGTCCACTAACAGGTGTCCGGATACTTTTGATCAACTAGTGTACACGCAGTTGCAAAATTTCACTATAAATAAGAGAATGAGGGTACAATCAGTTGTCTATATACAGGGTGCATCAAAGCGTTAGCGTCTCTATATTTCTGAAACTAATTAACACGTATAATGAATTTTGTATTTTGATGAACCAGAAACTCAAAAAGGTTTTTTTCGTACCTTTTCATAGGTGTTCAATATGCCTCCCTTGAGACGCACGGAATCTGTCAATGCGGTATTCTGATTGTTCCCACACTGCAGTGAGCATGTCTTGAGTTACACCTTCCACAGCTGCTGTTGTGCGGTATTTCAGTTCATTCATTGTTGGTAACGAGGTACATAAACAGAATCTTTTATAAACCCCCACCAGAAATAATCACATACAGTCAGGTCCGGTAACCGCGGAGGCCAGTAATGTAACGCTGAATCATTTGGTCCAGTGCGACCGATCCGTTTTTTTTCTTTATTGTTATTTTAAACCTTCACAAAAGGTAGGCCGGCAGCGGCCTATCCACGCCGCTCTTCGGCCACAGAAAAAAAAACATACAAGAAACATGAATACATAAAAACAGATGTACACCTAGGATAAAAAGAGGAGACATACAAATGAGAAAGAAATGAAGTAGTTCACGAAAGGCGCTGGTCGCACAGGGAAGTCCAGCTTAGTGCACAAACGTAAACAGACGGTTGAACACGTGAACGTAGGAGCACTGACGAAGAAACAGAGCCGGCCGGAGTGGTCGAGCGGTTCTAGGCGCTACAGTGTGGAACCGCGAGACCGCTACGGTCGCAGGTTCGAATCCTGCCTCGGGCATGGATGTGTGTGATGTCCTTAGGTTAGTTAGGTTTAAGTAGTTCTACGTTCTAGGGGACTGATGACCTCAGAAGTTAAGTCCCATAGTGCTCAGAGCCATTTTTTGAAGAAACAGAAGAAACACCGTTGCACTAAGACGAAGAGAAACACTAACATAATATGGCGATCTACGGCGCAATATAAACACAGTTGCACGAAAAAAAGGGGGGTCTGCCACAGGAAAATACGGGAGGGTGGGGAGGGAGGGGGGGATAGGATGACAGGTGGAGAGATGATGGGAGGGAGAGGGGAGAGGGTATGGGGAGTGGAAGGCTGGGGAGGGGGGAAGAGAGGAAGAGAGGAGGTAGAAAGTGATGGGGAAGAGAAGGGAAAGAGGGTGCCCTGGAGGAAAAACACAGGAGGAGGAAGGGGAGGATTAAATCTGGTAGGAGGGGTAGATGGAGTATGATCCATCGTTCAGTAATCATTTGATTTTAAAATTCCCGCACTTCCAGATACCAGTGTGGCGGTGGCCCATCCTGCTCGCAAGAGAAGTCATTCGAATCAGTCTCCAACCGTGGGAAAAGGAAGTTCTCAAGCATATTGAGATAAGTGCTTCTTGTAACAGTGTTCTCGGCAAAGAAAAATGAACCATACACTTTTTCCCGTGAAACTGAACAAAACACAGCACACTGCTGCTACCTAGCGGGAACCGTATAAAACTTGAGTGCTTGCTCTTTCCAACAGTACGTAATTCGTGCACATGTCTCAAATAACATAATAGTTATGATTTTTTTTAATTGGATGATTCTTTTTGATACACCCTGTATTTCTATTAGTTGCAACTTAAATTGCACTAAAGCCATGCTACTTACAACTTTTTATAGCACAGTCAAGATTTTGTGAAAATAGTCCAGTTACATTAAAAGGCCGACCGGTGTGGCCGAGCGATTCTAGGCGCTCCAGTCTGGAACCGCGCGACCGCTACGGTCGCAGGTTCGAATCCTGCCTCGGGCATGGATGTGTGTGATGTCCTTAGGTTCGTTAGGTTTAAGTAGTTCTAAGTTCTTGGGGACTGATGACCTCAGAAGTTAAGTCCCATATTAAAAGTATAAATACGGTACAATTACAAAGAGCGTACTGTACACAGATGCAACCAGCCACATAGGAAGTTGTAGTCTAAGATCTGGATCATCTGTCAATGCTTTTATTTTCCATTGAGCGCCAAACCTCTCTAAAGTTTATTCTTTTATAATTCTGTGACACACACTGCATAATTCCTATATAATGTATGTATGAATACTCTTTCCGTGGGTTACTAGCTGTAGTTACTGCATACGGTTTACATATAGTTTGTTCTCCGTTGATACAGGAGATTGGTCTGAAATCTCAGTCTGTAATAAAACTGTATTACATGAGACAGTTCCTAACATTCACGAAAACTGTCGAACGCCGACTGCATAAAATATTTCAGTGACTTACAACACTTAAACATTTACTGAGTGCAGTTTCTGCTTTGCACAATATCTTCTGACCTGGAAACAGTTTAAAAAAAAATCCAGCCGTGATAACGAAAGGAAGAGGGCAGTTTCAGTTTAAAACAGATACTGGTCAAACTATTCTTCTGTGGCCAATAAAAGCATAAATGCAACTTGCTACACACACGAATAAATGTTATGTATCGATCTGCAGAAATGAATTTAATCGAAGTAGCCACCAAAAACTATTAATACGTGATAAAACAAATGCAGATTTAACCGTCCATCACTGTCACGGACGGAGCGGGATGAGCACGCAACGGCCGGTACGCGGGACGTGGAGACGGGCCGGCAGCCCGCCGCCCGCAGGCGCTGAGGAGCGGCCGTGCAGACTCGCGGGCTGACACCCACGGCTGACCTCACAGCGACGCTAATTTGTTTAGATCCCGCGCCTCTTAACGTGCCTCCACGACGTCAGCAAGCGTTGACCTTACAAAATACACGTAATAACTTTTTGCAATCGCGTGCTCCGTTCTGCGTCAGTGTAGCCACTGGCGCCATGTGGAAGTTTTTGTGACAGGCGCAGCTGAATCAGAACTGGCATCACTCTTAAATACGAACACGGTCAAAAACAAATTTTCCTGAGGAATACACGAATAAGTGTGATATGGTTTAAAAAAAAACTCACGGCAGTAACAGAAAATAATCCAAAGGAACGTCTTGTGAGTCATGGGTTCCTTGCGCAAAAAATTTTCGCAGTGAGTGAAAGAGATAATAAATGACTCTCACTCACTCGTGTAAAATCATTAATATCACCAGCAGCATTATCACTCCAAGCCATTGGCATTTGTTCGATTAAGAATCCTACACTGCACTATCCCATCAAAAGTATCCAGACACCTACATTGAAGCGCCAAAGAAACAAGTATAGGCATGCGTATTCAAATACAGAGATATGTAAACAGGCAGAATACGGCGCTGCGGTCGGCAACGTCTATATAAGATGGCAAGTGTCTTCGCAGTTGTTAGATCGGTTACTCCTGATACAATGGAAGGGGTGAGTTTGAACGTGGTGTTATAGTCGGCGCACGAGCGATGGGACACAGCATCTTCGAGGTAGAAATGAAGTGGGGATTTTCCCGTACGATCATTTTACCAGTGTACCGTGATGTCAGGAATCAGGTAAAACAACAAATCTCCACAGCGCTGTGACCGGAAAAAGATCCTGTGAGAACGGGACCAACGACGACTGAAGAGAATCGTTCAACGTGACAGAAGCGCAATCCTTCTGCACGTTGCTGCAGACTTCAGTGTTGGGCCATCAACAAGTGTCAGCGTGCGAACCGTTCAACGAAACATAATCGATATGGGCTTTCGGAGCTGAAGGCCCACTCGTGTGCCATTGAAGACTGCACGACACAAAGCTTTACTCCTCGCCTGGGCCTGTCAACACCGACATTGGACTGTTGATGACTAGAAACTTGTTGCCTGGTCGGACGAGTCTCGTTTCAAACTGTATCGAGCGGAAGGACTTGTACGGGTTTGGAGACAACCTCACAAATCCATGGATTGTGCATGTCAGCAGGGGACTGTTCAAGCTGGTGGAAGCTCTGCAATGGTGTGGGGCGTGTGCGGTTTGAGTGATATGGGACTCCTGATACGCCTAGATACGACTCTGACAGGTGACACGTACGTAAGCATCCTGTCTGATCAACTCCATCCATTCAGTCCATAGTGGATTCCGACGGACTTGGGCAACTGCAGCCGGACAAGGCGACACCCCAGACGTCCAGAATTGCTACAGAGTGGCCCCAGAAACACTCTTCTGAGTTTAAATACTCCCGCTGGCCACCAAACTTCCCAGATATGAACATTATTGATCATATCTGCGATGCCTTGCAACGTGCAGTTCGCAAGAGATCTCCACCCCTCGTACTTTCACGGATTTGTGGACAGCCCTGCAGGATCCATGGTGTCATTTCCCTCCAGCACTAATTGAAGCGCAGCGGTTAGACACTGGACTAGCATTCGGGAGGACGACGGTTCAATCCCGCGTCCGGCCATCCTGATTTAGGTTTTCCGTGATTTCCCTAAATCGCTCCAGGCAAATGCCGGGATGGTTCCTTTGAAAGGGCACGGCCGACTTCCCTCCCCGTCCTTCCCTAATCCGATGAGACCGATGACCTTGCTGTCCGGTCTCCTTTCCCAAACAACCCAACCCAACCCCCACTAATCGAAACATTAGTGGCGTCCATGCCACGTCGTGTTGCGGCAGTTCTGCGTGCTCGCGGGGGCTCTGCACGATATTAGACAGGTGTACCAGTTTTGTTTGGTTCTTCAGCGTATTAGTGGACATTGATCGGACGGCTTAAAGTCTGCTGGGGACTTTCAGTGAGGTATCTGAATGTCTGAGGAAGAATGGCAACCCATTCATCACAAAGGTGTTCGACTTCCTTCAGATCGTGTCTCTAGGCAGGAATGTTATTGTCCTTAAACCACTGCCTTACAGGTACTGCTTGGTGACATGTGGCATTGTCATGCTGATACAAGTAATTATCGTTTCCGAACTGTTTGTGTACTGTACGCAGTAGGCAACGCTGTAAAATGTGTATATCCTTCCGTCTTTAACATTTGCTTAAGTACAGTAAGGAGACAACGAACCCCCACCCCCCACCCCCACTCCACACACACACACACACACACACACACATACACCTTAGCACTGCCTCCTCCGTACTTCCCCGTGGGCAATATACATCATAGCAGGCTACTTTGCACAGGGATTCGGCAAAGCCAAACCCTACCATCGTACTGCCACCCCAAATCACTCGTACTCAGTCATCCACTGTGATGTGCCGGCACTCTTTACACCAGCTCAAGCGTCATCTGGCCTGGACTACAGACGTGTATGGCCTATGAGAAGCTGATCGACCATTGTACCCCATTCTTTTAACTCCCTACGTACGAGGCTGCATTGTCTGGTTTGCCGGTGGCAGTTTGGAACTAACGAGTGAGTCCCTTTCGCTGATTTCAGGGATTTTTATACAGCCACCCTCCGCACTGCTCGACGCTCCCTGTCGATTAGTACGGAGGTCTGTATGATCTTGATTTAGCTGTGGTTGTCTGTTAGCGTTTCCAGCCGGCCGCGGTGGTCTCGCGGTTCTAGGCGCGCAGTCCGGAACCGTGGGACTGCTACGGTCGCAGGTTCGAATCCTGCCTTGGGCATGGATGTGTGTGATGTCCTTAGGTTAGTTAGGTTTAAGTAGTTCTAAGTTCTAGGGGACTGATAACCACAGCAGTTGAGTCCCATAGTGCTCAGAGCCATTTGAACCATTTTTTTTCTTAGCGTTTCCACTCCAGTCAGTTTTAAAAGGTTTAAAATGTCCTTGCTAGATTTGTTACTCGGGTGATATCCAATTATTAGCTCATGTTCGGAGTTGCTGAACTATCCTAACCGACCCGCTTTACCGTCACTGCTTCTCTATTGACAACACAAACTCCCCGACTCCTTCTACACTAAATTAGAATTATATATTAATACCTTCAGCTGCTGACAGTCGTTGACATATATGAACGGGGACAGGTGAAAATGTGTGCCCCGACAGGGACGCGAACCTCCTGCTGACATGGCAGACGCTCTATCCATCTGAGCCACCGAGGGCACAGAGGATAGTGCGACTGCAGGACTATCTCGCGCACGCCTCCCGCGACATCCACATTCTCACCATATATGTCCACAAACTACATTCGTAGTGTCCGTACCCAACACACTCATTAGTCGTCGAAGACATTCTTACCAAGTCCCACTAAGAGTTCCGGTAATATGTGTGCATCCGCACAGAAGAGGAAGGTCATGGCCGGTATTGCCAGAACTATATACTTATATGGATATCTGTGCCGTCGGTGGCTCAGATGGATAGAGCGTCTGCAATGTAAGCAGGGGATCGCGGGTTCGAGTCCCGGTCGGGGCACACATTTTCACCTGTCCCCGTTTTTAGCCTATTTGTCAACGCCTGTCAGCAGCTGAAGGTATTAATATATAATTCTAATTTCGTTCTAGACGGCTGCAGGTCATCAATGGTGTCTGTTCTTTCGGACATGTCCGAACAGACACCATATCCATATAAACATATATCCTTCTATACTGGCGCGTCCGCCTCTGGTGACATCTAGTGGTTAATTCCGCATTACATAGGGGTGTCCAGAGTTTTTTGATCAGCTAGTGTATTTCGACTGCAAGTGACAAAAAATGAAATTTGCACCAGGTAACAGATAACTAGTCCTGCAGTAAACCACAATTCTATAACAGTTCTGCTTTTTCAGTTGTAGAGCAACAGGAGACAGGAACTAGGGAGGATGGTGTCTACTCTTCTGTCGACGTCAAATACAGACAATAATTCGGCATGAAAGCTGCATTGGACTTATAAATGGATCGACCTGTCATTCGCCTGAAGAGATTTAGGAAAAGTACGAAAAACCTAAATCTTACATGACCGGACTCAGATTCTAAACGCCGCTCCTCTCGCGCACATGAAAATAAATGTTTTTGTAAGTACAAGGTGCGTCTGAAATGTTCGGTGAATGGTCTCAGAAGATAAAGAAAGCATCAGTTACAATCGAAGTACATTTACTGGCCTTCAAAGTAATCACAATTAGCTATAACACATTTGTTGCAATGCCGCTAGAAACTGTCAGCAAACACTTCTTGTGGAATCGCTCGAAGCACCGAGGTCACGCTTTGTTGGATATTAGCATCATTAACAGCAGATGGGTCCTGGTGCGACCGCTACGATCCGGAGACCATGCAGCAGTTACTGGCAAGATGTTCATCGTCTTCCCCGTCTCCCAAAAAGGTCAGCTGGCAACATCCAAGGTTAAAACAATGGTGGTCGCTTTTACCGACAGCAAGCACACGATCCATTATGAAAACACTGTCTGAAAGAAGCTGCACAAATGTTTAGTCAGAGCTTGATAAGATTTCCAAGTGGTCCAAAGATTGGTTATTAGTTTTAAATGTTCACAATTGTAGAATCCTGCACTTCACAAAAAGAAAAAAAAACAACAACATAGAATCGTATGACTGTAATATCACTGAAGCACAGCTGGAATCGGTCAATTCATACAAATACCTGGGTGAAACATTTTGTAAGGATCCGAGATGGAACGGTAATCTGAATCGTAGGTGGAGCAGGTGCCGAACTTGGGCTGATTGGCAGAGTACTAGGGCAATGCAGTCAGTCTACAAAGGAGATTGCGTACAAACACTTGTGCGACCCATCCTAGAATATTGCTCAAGTGTATGGGACCCATACGAAATAGGACTATCACGTGACATTGAAAGTATACAGAGAAGGGCCGCACGAGTGGTCACAGGTTTGTTTGACCCAAGGGAGAGCGTCACGGAGATGCTTAAAGAACTGAAATGAAGGAATCTCGAAGATAGACGTAAAGTATACACAGAAAGACTAATTATAAAATTTCAAGAACCGGTTTTAAACGATGACCCAGGAAATACATTACAACCCCCTATTTATCTCTCCCGTAGGGATAGCGAGGAAAAGATTAGATTAATTACAGCAGGCACAGAGGGATTCAAACAGTCATCCTTCCCAAGCTCCACACGTGAATGGAACGGGAAAATATCCTAATATAATCGGTACAATGGGACGTACCCTTAGCCATGCAGTTCATAGTAAGTTTGCAGAGTATGGATGTGGATGCAGGATTTCAACCCGAGGGAGGCTTGCAAGACGATGAACGCCACGCTGCTGTCACTTGGTCACCGGATCGTACTGTAGCATCAACTCTCATCTCCTGTGATGATGCGAAAATCTAACAAAGCGTGACTACGGGGCTTCGAGCGATTGCAGAAGAAGCTTTCGCTGACACTTTACACAACCGATGTCAGAACTGCGTTGTAGCTGATGATGATTAGCTAGGCCAGTAATGGCATTTTATTTGTAACTATTATTTCATTAATTTTCAGAGACTATTCACCGGCCGGCTGGTGTGGCCGAGCGGTTCTAGGCGCTACAGTCTGGAACCGCGCGACCGCTACGGCTCTGGCTCTGAGCACTATGCGACTTAACTTCTGAGGTCATCAGTCGCCTAGAACTTAGAACTAATTAAACCTAACTAACTTAAGGACATCACACACATCCATGCCCGAGGCAGGATTCGAACCTGCGACCGTAGCGGTCACGCGATTCCAGACTGAAGCGCCTTTAACCCACGGCCACACCGGCCGGCGCGACCGCTACGGTCGCAGGTTCGAATCCTTCCTCGGGCATGGATATGTGTGATGTCCTTAAGTTAGTTAGGTTTAAGTAGTTCTAAGTTCTAGGGAACTGACGACCTCAGAAGTTAAGTCCCATAGTGCTCAGAGCCATTTGCACCTTGAACTATTCACCGAATTTTTCAGACGCAGCTTGTAGGAGCTGCACTGCAATCGTTCGATCAGCCACTGCAAGACAGCACTACAGATATTGTCGACAACTGTAAATGCCAATGTTATGGGCAGAAGTTACATGAGGGCTGTAGTAGTGGCCAGTCCATTTCTCGGTAAACATTTCGTTTTCACGTGACTTTTCATCATTCAACAGTATCTTGCCAGTTGTTCGTATGCACGTGTTGTAGACCCATTTCGTGGGAAAAAACCAGCTACCGCAGTGCCAAACAATTCAGTAATAACAGGAATAATCGTCCGTTTCCGGGAATAGGATCAGATGCAGACATGAAGAGAACAGACAGACTGACGATTTTGACGGACACTAAACTGCTTGAAATGAGAAAGGTGATGCTGCGTTCGCCTTCGTAAGGTTTGAAGAGATTAGCTGTGTAGTCTCAGATTCGTGTGGTAGTGCTCAGAAAATGATGCCGAAGTTAATATTTCGTGCGTATCATGTTCGTCGTATCCAGAACTGAAGGCAGAATAAAGAAAAGCAACTAGCGTACTGGACACGGTTCTGATCGTTTGTTAACATCCGTGGAATCGCAGAACTGAACCGCGTTTTCTAGTTTGATGAGGCGTGGTTTCACCTTAGTGGACACGTCAGCAGTCGAGATGCACAGGAATTTGGTCATCCGAAAATTCACATGTCTTTTATGAAAACGACTTGCACTGCAGAAAATCGGAGTTTGGTATGATGTATCGCACTGTCGAATAGTAGGCTATACTTTCTTTGAAACTGCAACGAACAGAATTGTGTACCAAGACAACATTATACTGTTTCTTTCGTTTCTTGAGGTGGACGTGCGCGACTTTTCGATTAACCTGTAGAACTGAGTGTTAGTAACATCTAGTCGCAAGATTAGCCGAAATTGTGAGCGAGGGTTGAAGTCCTTTGGGTGAAACTTACGTTACTGCAAACCAATAACGAACATTGGAATCAAAATATACTGAGGGAAACGAAAAATTGAAGCCGCAAAATTTACGCTCAAACATCAATATTGTGCCATCGGCAGCTAAGGTAAAGTAAGACTGCCAGCTTCAAGAAGAAATATAGTTCACGAAATCAATGCACTGAATCCAAAATGTGTTTATTCTTTAGTTGTAGTACAGTGTAGTCTCTTGTTGAAGATTATAACGCAGTGTCACAGAAACGCCAGCTGAATTCTACTTTGCAAGATAGAATTCTTGGACGCCTGACATCAAGTAAGATAATGACCACAGCTCAGCAACCTTGATGTACCATAAACTGCGATTTCTATGTTTAGTCGACAGTTCAGAGAGGAAATTTTTCCACGTACACCAGCAGAAGGTCATCCAAGAGTAGCTGCTCCACAGCAGTGCCAATACCTGATTTTAACTTTATCATAAAAACCAATACCACGGCAAGACAACTGTTTTAAAAGCTTACAGGTGTATCTGGGGTTTCAGTATCCCTCTGTCTCAGGAGAGTTGGCTTGTACGTCAGACGTTCAGCTGTGTGATTTCCGCTGACAAAAGTTCTGGGGTAAGTCTCTTCATTGGTCACCAACATCAAGATTGAACCACGAATGAATAGAGGCGCGTGCTGTTCACATAGAATTATGGCTTCAGTTTGCAGAATCATTCTCGAAGCACTTTCATCTGGAGAGAAAATGGTAGTCGATACAATTAACACAAACATCTTGGAAAGACACGGTGGTGGTGATGGCCTAGTGCAGGGAAGGAATGCGTTAAGTGAGCGCACAGAATCTCACATCTTTGGTGGTGGTCAGGGGAATACTGCTCACATCCATAGGTACGTAGATTACGTACTGTAATTGTATGTTTCATTTTTCCGAGGTGCAGTTACCTCAAGTATTCTATTTACGAAAAATATTCTCCATCTGCATCGAGCCGTTATGGGGAGACTGGCCAGAGAGCTCTTAAACCACGTCAGTGAGAACATGTGATGTAGCTACCAAGTATGTGTGGCGGCTATAAAAGAGATGTAACCATATCCGCTATTTGTTGTTGCGAAAGAGATTTTTTGGTTTTATTATATTATTGTAAAAAAAGTGTATCGTCGTTTTCAGAACTACGCTAAATACATGTTTTGGACGTTATTGTGTATCCACATATCCCGTGACCGAATTTCGCTTCGTTCTGTATAACCATTCCAACATCCTATTCACGTAGTATCACTCATTTCTTGATTATGCTTGACTTTAAGCCCCTGCGCCGGAAAGAGATCTTACAGTAGGTGCAATACTTATCAAGAACGGAGTTGGATGCCCGGAACTGGTTGTGCACGTCTTCAGAATGAAGTGTAGTGAGTGGAGCAAAATTGATTTGAGAGAAAGAAAACTTTTTTTTTCTTTTTTTTTCTCAACGTCCGCTTGGTCGCGCAGTTAAAACCACAGTGAGAATCCGGCGAACCGTTTCGCAGATGTGTGTCTCTAGTATACCAGCCCATCGCCTCACGTCGAACTTAAAAGTTCTGAACGTACCGCGAGAACGTGAAGATGTCTAGAGCAACAAATAGTCTCCCGCCAGGTGTGAAATGCATGCTGTCATTCAGTTTATATATGCTGAGGGGTTCCACCTGATTTCATGCAATGCACATGTTAACTGTCATGCTTGACAGCTAAGTGCGGCAATGGTACAGGAACTTTGAATTAGGGCGTTCATGATGCAGGCGGTCGGGGAAAGAAGCGAATGGCAACAGACGATCTTGTTCGGCGAGTGGATCAGGCGATTCGAGAAAATCATCTACGAAGGGCACTTCAGAACAAGTGAAGAGAAGTGTTGTCATCAAGCATTACCCTTCTTCATGACAATGATCGACCGCAGCTGCAACAAAAACGGGACAGTTTTTATACAAGGTGAACATTAATTAAGCCGACAAACAGTAGGGATTGATTTCTGACTGGAAATGGAGGAAAAAAAGTTTTTTTTTTATTGCTTCAACTGTCGATAGCTTTTCTTGTAATACGCAGTTCTTCGGCAAAAGGTACATTAGTAAAGTAATTATCTAACATTGTGTTTCTTCCAGAATTTTTTGCCAAGTTCCTTCAGTGGTTGCTATACTTTCTTCTTTCCAGTGTATATGATGTCATCCACGGCATAACGACTGTTTCACGTCTGTAAGCCAAAAGACTTGTCAGATTTTTTAAGGGTACTGTGTGTCATACTACACTTTCCTCTAAAAGAAACGCGTTGTTAGTCTGCAGTAAAGATTTGCACTCGGAACAAGGGCAGTTTTATAGCTATAGGTAAACAATCTCCATATATTATTGACATGTGCTAATCTGTCCCTTTCAAGTGGTGTTCCTTTTGTTCTTGTACCACTAGACCTAGTCATACTGCGTATTTCTTCTAATATTTTTGTTGAGAAGCAAGATTGAGAGTAAGAAATCATTTCACCAGACAAAAAAAGTTCCCTTACAGTAATATGAGAAATCTTTTTTACAGTAGGTTAGATCAGTATCCCAACAAACGTTTACGGGTTTACCATGGTAACATCTTGCATTTTCCCTTCTCGCTAGGCCAACATCTTCCTTCTTGTTTCTATAATTTAGAATTCCGTCTCACATTTCTATTGGAAAAAAATATTGACAGAACTGTTTCATATCCATTTTATCCCTCTAGTAGGTTCTTAGTAATTATTAAATGTTAGTTTTCCTCTCTCTCCCTGATTTAGCAACTCTGTGATTCATTACGAATTGGTTATAACCTGTTATCTGTACTGGATATCAATCTCCAACGAATGGCACCTGGTCCTCAGCGTCTCTATCCAAATATTCACTTGAAGCATTAGTTGACTTTGCTGAAAATGTTGATCATTAGTGAATATATGTATGGTTCCTTTCTAAAGGATACCGCCGAGTTCTCTCCGTCTTTGTCCAGTACGAAATTTTTGTTCGTTCCTATCGACATCCACGTCGCCGGGACATCGAATAATGATCTTTCTTGTGAAATGGCAAATGAAAGGAAGACCAGTTGTTGCGATGCAGCAGAGGAAAATATGAATAAAAGGTAATAATCTTTCAACTGACTCGAGGAATAAATTAGAAACTATTTATGAATTAATGGATAATGACGATCGGTAAACAGTTATGTTTAAATTGTCCTTTTTGCTGTATCTGTACTATCATCATACTCTTTTTCGGCAACAAAGAATCGGACAATGATTTTTTTTCTTTTCCTTTATTTTTATGTTTTGAAAATGCTACAATATCCCGTTTTTTAAGGAATAAAACACATTGTGTTCCCACTGAGTCCGTGAGTAGCCATTCTAAGAATCTGCTATGTAGTGTTATAATGTTTAAGTACCAATGAAATTAATATATAGCTAGAAAGATTTTGAAGGAAACTTCATAAACGCGTTCACTACGGCGCCAGTAACAAACTTGAAAAAACGGAGAAATGATCAACAGAGGAAAAACATTATCATATTTTTTCCGTAGTGTTACTTGTCACTAAGTAAACTCTACTGGTGCTAATTTTCGTTCATCAGATAAATCAAAGTGAACAACTGTTATCACACAGTACCCAACTGTTATCACACAGTACCGAAACTTTAAGAGTGCCGGTATAAGGAAATATGTACAATATCTCGTCAAGCTACATTCAAGTCAGTTTTTGTTTTTTCTCGATTGCTAAACTCACAGGTAAGCTCCAGTAAAGGTGATTTCTTTAACTACAGGAGACTGCAGTATATCGTAGGCCATGCTTATAGTCGCTCACTGTCACTGGAAGCATTATCTGCATGTCATTGCTTGTGCTGTATTTGAATTAAGCGCAAGCCACCAAGTGCGCGCGCACTTTGCCGCACTCCGTCCTTATTTTGTTCTCTATCATAGGCTGCCATCTGGTGGCAGCCACGAGAACGTCGTACTCCCATCGCTCTTTTGTTCTCAACGCCATATTGATTTGGGCACGGTGTTGCTTCGCGTGGTGCTGTTAGTTCAGTTTCTCTGGCCGGTTTCACAAGAATAATAATACGTATATTGCCTAGTACTGCGACTTATTCGCTCACTGAACGTAAGTATGGAATTTCTCGTGATCGTAATTATATAATATTTAACACGACCATCATACAAATCAACGTGCATCTTTCCACTATAGTAAAATTGTACGTTTTCCTTGTTGTAGTTACGGCGTTCGCGTTACAGTAGGAACACATTTGAAAATTCAGCATGCCAGAGTTAACAGAGCTTGAAAAGGCATCGTCCTCAACAACAGAGGCGCGGACGGAAGCAGCTGCAGCCGGTTCGGGAACCGAATCTGACTCTGACGATACAATCCCTGAGCTTGAAGAAACTGGCGAGAGTACAGCTAGCAATGCTTTTCCGAGTGCAGCGTCTGGTATACCTGTGGACGCCATCAGCAAAGAAAAGCAAAGTCGTGCTGAGAAGAAGGCGCGCAAGATAATGTCGAAGCTTGGCTTGAAGCCGGTTCAGGGAGTTAGTAGAGTTACCATTAGAAAATCAAAGAATATTCTCTTTGTAATAAGTAAACCTGATGTTTTCAAGAATCCGGCATCCGATACATACATTGTGTTTGGCGAAGCAAGGATCGAAGATTTGAGTCAACAAGCACAAATGGCAGCTGCAGAAAAGTTTAAGGCAGCAGACGTGTCGGGTGCTGCTGCAGCTGTTGGAGGAACTGCAGTTGTCTCTCCCATACAGGAAGAATCGGAGGAAGAAGATACTGATGAGACTGGTGTCGAAGAGAAAGACGTAGAATTGGTCATGTCACAAGCTAATGTTAGCCGTGGCAGGGCCATCAGAGCTCTTAAAAACAATAACAATGATATTGTGAATGCAATTATGGAACTAACAATGTGAATATAATACTTCGTTATTGTTTTTGGCATAAATGTGTTTTACAATCCTTCAAGCTGAAGGATTTTCTCCTTGGCTGATAATGTGCACTGCTCTGTTTGTAAATTTCAGTGATGAGTGTTATTATTGGTGCCTGCCTGGACAAATCTCTTAAAAAGGCACAACAAATGAACTTTCCTCATTTTGTGCGCTCTGTTATTATGATTGCAAGAATTCTGATTTATTAATTTTGAGGTATACAAAGTGTGCCAATGTGTTCCCATTAAAGTATTTAATTCACGAAAAAGGTTTTTTTTGTTACCTTCATCAAAAGCACTACAGTCATGATGGTAGTGTGAAGCAAACCCTCTAGTAAATGTGTGTGTTGAACAGTGCAGATCTTGTAACAGTATCGAAAGTTTGAGAAATGTGGGTTATGCCATTTGTTACAAATTGTTTAGTTAGAATCATACTCTCCTCATATGTGTCACATCTTGCCACCTCCCACTTTTTATCCTTAAAATTGTTCATACACTGTGCTAGCTTCTATAGGATGGTAAGTAAATGATTCTACAGCCTGTGTGTGTACTGCTGTGTAGACTGCAGTGTTAATCAGTGCCACCACGTAAAAGTTTAACTTTGCCATGAGAGAGTTGTTATTGTAGTATGTTGTATTTGATAAACATTGAGAAAAGATTGTACAGCAGTTGTCAGTGACTAGAGATAGAATTTGCTATACATATTCCTGCTGTTTGGATTAATGTTAACAACTATTATTATCAGTGGCTCATTGGCATGTTATGTTTACATTATTTATGTGAATATGCTGGTTAGTTATCTGATATGTGGAATAGAAGTGTTGACAATCCCGATTTTAAGTTAATTTATTAATGTTTCTCCCCCTGGCTTCTTCTTGAACTGTAAGTAGAGTGGTATGTTCTGTAGCTTTAGGCTTATGTTCACCATTTGTGCCATGTTTAATACTTAGGATTATGATATGTAAACACTGCTTTGTAATTCATTCACAATTTTCCATTTTCAGAATGAGTCAGCAACATGGGTTTGATAGAAAAATCTGAGATAGATAGGTTATTTACAGTAGTGGCAGCAGTGTGCTGATGTTGGCAATGAGCAGCCGTGAAGTTAATAATTAATGCTGTTCCTGCTCTGTAGTTGACAGGATGTTGTTTATACCATTACATGCTCAGTTAATTACTCTCATAAAGTGAACATTTCGTAACAAAACACTTGTGTTAATACAAACATCACATAATTTGAAGCACTCGGCTGTTGTTGCCAATATAGCACACAACACTGCCTCTGCTGTAAGTAAAATTTAACCAGTTTGAGGATATTGTGTACATTTACAATGGAAGGTTGGGGTGGGGGTCACAAAAATTTTGTTAATACAGTTTCTGTTAGTAGCATGCATTAAGTCGATGAAACATATGACTTGTTAGTTACTGTTAAATTTTAAATACACATACAGGATGCAATGTTTTTTCATCTCTCTCTCTCTCTCTCTCTCTCTCTCTCTCTCTCTCTCTCTCTCTCTCTCTCTCTCTCACACACACACACACACACACACACACACACACACACACACGAATGTGAATCACAAATAAAAGGTTATGGTAACAGACTGATCTGCATCATAAGTTAATGTTTATGTTCATGCTACATATTTCACACTCTGTCCATCAGAAAAATTGAAACTTCAGAAAACATATGTTAGATAATAACTCAACTTTCGAGTATTTTGGTGCATACTAGGTACATATATTGTCCATAAACTACAAAAATGCAGGGATGCTCACTACATAACTTAGGTCTCATATTGTTCTTGAATATTGTGATCAGTTGTGTGATCTTGGTATTGTGTATTTAATGTACAAATCTAAGCATTATTTTAGAAAGTACTTGAGTAACAAAACTGAATAGTGGTTGTGAAATGGTCTACCTTACTGCTATATTACAGATTTTTCAACAACCTTCATATTATTACTGACCCTGAGGCATGGTGTCAGGCAAAACTTGCAGGGTGTGAGACATACATCTGTTGTGGTCACCTAACAATATGTTAAAGTAGTTAAAGGTACTAAACTGTTTATTGTGTTAGGAGTCTAAAGAAAACTGAAATGGCTGCTAACCTTTCTGACAACGTTCTTCAAAAGAATTAATAGACTTAACATAACTAAACTGTCCACCCTGACTGAGCAGCCAGGTAGCAGTACTGGGACAATGTGCTCCTCCCTCCCTTTCCTCTTTTTCTCTGGAAAAACACATTCAAAAGCTTAGTAACAATTTTAATTTTCTTTAGGTGCTTGACAACAAATAAACTTCATTCCTTCAGTTATAGGTTGTTGTTGACCCATGACCCACGATAAAGTTGTACTACTGTGGTGGTTTTGGCTTGTGTGTCTATCTTGGCTGTGGTACAGCATTCTCTGTGCTGTTCATTGTAGGTTACGTGGATTCCTATTTTCTGATTCATTATTAAACCAACTCCTGTGTTACCAATGTTTGACTTTTGTATTTATAACCCTATATTCACCACACCAAAAAGTCTTGTTCTTCCTACCACCAGATTAAATTAATTCCCATTTTAACTTTAACCTGTTCCTTTCCCTTTTAAAATTTTCTCACCTACCTGCCCAATTAAAGAGTATAACATTCTGTACTCTGACCTGTAGAATGCCAGTTTGTTTCTCCGGATGATGACATGTCCTGAGTCATTCCTGCCTGGAGATCCTAGTGGAGGAATGTTTTACCTCCAGAATATTTTACCCAAGATGAGGCCATCGTCATATAACCGTACAATAGAGTTGCATCCCCTCAGCTGTAGCTGCCCCTTGCTCTCTGCCATTCGCAATTCCAGTACAGCAAGGCCATTTTTGTTTGTTAAAAGGCCAGATTAGTGACTCATCCAGACTTGTCCCTGCTACTACTGAGAAGGTGTCGGCCCCTCTTCAGGAACCACATGTTAGTCTGGCCTCTCAATAGATACCCCTCCATTATTGTACACCTATGGGACGGCTATATGTATTGCCGAGGCACACAAGCCACTTCACCAACGGCAAAGATTGATAGAGGGGTCATGTTTTTACAAGTTTTCCATAAAATATCGCCTTAACTGCAATAGCCTTGTTTTGTGCAAACTTTTTTACATTATGAAATTTATCAACTAGATTTAATAGATATTAATGTGCATTATTCTGTGTGTTTGGCTATATCGCAACCCATTGTTGTTTATAGTTAAATCCAAACACATGTAAACTTACAGGCTTCGTGTCCCAGTGTTAATTGCCTGCACATAGTGTTATGTCTAATAAATAATATACTTGGTTCTGGTTGTTAACATCTTAGAGCCATATCTTTAAGACATCTTTTCCAAACAGCAAGGTGGTGTGGAAAGATGAAGAGCTAACCACACACACTTGCTTTTATGGAAAGTGAGTGCACAGTTGGAGTGTAATTCTTGGCCACATCTGAGATAGAACACAGTGACATTGGTCTGTGTCAGAATGTATTGTTCATCACTCTGTCAGATACATTCTTTTAGAACATCTAGTGGCAGTTATGTAAAATTACCTGCTATCACTCTGTTGGGTTTAAGTGATGTACCCCTCATATTCAGCTCACCGCAGCCTATCCCTTTTTCCTCTCTCAGAGTTCTAAATATGTGTGTAAGCAGTTGATGATTTCCTGATAGTTGGACGTATGTACTGATCAGCTATCCTGTCTCCTTATAATTTGTTTTCATGAGTAATTTTCCCTTTTCTACAGTTAACGTTGTTTTGAGCCACTTGCATAATATGTAACAGTCAATACAAAATAGGGCTTTCAAATAATAAACTGTATATTATTTTATTGCCCTAGAATGATATGCCATAACAGAAATACAGAGCTAAAAGAAAATTAAAAATTTCAAATTTATTTTCTGTGTAAGATGTGAATAAATCCCAAGATGTATTAATGGGACATGATCTGCTACACAAACTTGAAGCCAAAATCCAAATGCAGTCATAGCAATGAGAGTAAATTGCTAAAGCTAAGTTCTGGTAAGCAGTGAACTAGGTGAGTGGGTAGTCAGTCAGCAATTTGGGAATAACCAGAATGTCGTGCTTTTTACCCACTGGGTACAATATTTAAACAAATGGTTCTCTAATTATTGAAAAATTGGACCAAGAAGCATGAACTGTAAAGAGTAAATAATTTAGGCGTGAAGGTTATCAGTTACCAAATAGCGTGGTGATGTTGAGTTGTCAATAGGCACACACAAGATAGAAGGAAAAGTTGGTAGCTTTCAGAATAAATCATTTCTTGAATTAGAGTACATTGTGTGGTATATTTGTGCTCTGGCTTGAGAATGTATTTATTCTGAAAGCTAACAACTCCCCCCTACTATTCCACTATTCAGTGAGAGGGGTGCTTTACTTCTAAAATATTATGTTCTACCAGAACTTTCCTACTATATTTATAAACTGTAGTGACTTTGAGTCCCAAATTGACAGCAACTACTGATAGTCATATTACACTTAAAACTAGTAGCAACAGTGTGCGGTAGCATTGGGCAATGAGATGGGATTTTGCTACTGGTGATAATGCAGAGTTCGCTTTGAGAGAATGTTAAAAAATTTAAGCTACTGTTTATTCATGCATTTGTAATGTTTCTGTAGGTCTTATTTTGAAGAAAACCTTCATGGGTGTGAAATGAATCAACTGAAAGAGATTGTGTAATGAGTGTAGCAAAAACCAAGTAAACATATTTTTGGAAAGGAAAAAAAAACTAACCTTATTTGTTATTATTACACACATCATATCCATAATCATATAGTTGGTCCAGTAAGTTTCTAATTTTTCATTCATGCAGAAAAATAGGTTTTGTTGAACTCTACAATAGACAGTGAAGTGTATGCACTGATGTTAAGCATATTTCGTCTCACCAAGTCAGATTTTAGAGTTGGGAATAAGAAAAAAAATACTGCAGAGAAGGGTGGGCGAGGAACCAATTCAAAACACAATTCCCACATATTTGTTGTTGTGAGACATACATTACTGGCCATTAAAATTGCTACACCATGAAGATGACATGCTACAGACACGAAATTTAACTGACAGGAAGAAGCTGCTGTGATATGCAAATGATTAGCTTTTCAGAGCATTCACACACGGTTGGCGCCAGTGGCGACACCTACAATGTGCTGACATGAGGAAAGTTTCCAACCGATTTCTCATACACAAACAGCAGTTGACCGGCGTTGCCTGGTGAAACGTTGTTGTGATGCCTCATCTAAGGAAAAATGTGTACCATCACGTTTGCGACTTTGATAAAGATCGGATTGTAGCCGATTGCGTTTTATCGTATGCCGACCTTGCTGTTCGCATTGGTCAAAATCCAATGAATGTTAGCAGAATATGGAATCAATGGGTTCAGGAGGGTAATACGGAAGGCTGAGCTGGATCCCAACAGCCTCGTTCACTAACAGTCGAGAAGACAGGCATCTTATACGCATGGCTGTAAGGATCGTGCAGCCACGTCTCGATCCTCGAGTCAACAGATGGGGACGTTTGCAAGACAACAACCTTCTGCACGAACAGTTCGACGACATTTGCAACAGCATGGACTCGGAGACCATGGCTGTGGTTACCCTTGACGCTGCATCACAGACAGGAGCGCCTGCGATGGTGTACTCAACAACGAACCTGGGTGTACGAATTTCAAAACGTGATTTTTTCATTAATCCAGGTTCTCTTTACAGCATCATGATGGTCGCCTCTGTGTTTGGCGACATCGTGGTGAACGCACATTGGAAGCGTGTACTCATCATCGCCATACTGGCATATCACCCGGCGTGATGGTATGGGCTGACATTGATTACACGTCTCGGCCACCTCTTGTTCGCATTGACGGCACTTTGAACAGTGGGCGTTACATTTCAGATGTGTTATGACCCGTGGCTCTACCCTTCATTCGATCCCTGTGAAACCCTACATTTCAGCAAGAAAATGCGGGACCGCATGTTGCAGGTCCTGTACGGGCCTTTCTGCATACAGAAAATGTTCGACTGCTGCCCTGGCCACCACATTCTCCAGATCTCTTACCAGTTGAAAACGTCCGGTCAATGGTGGCCGAGCAACTGGCTCGTCACAATACGCCAGTCATTACTCTTGATGAACTGTGGTTTTGTGTTGAAGCTGCATGGGCAGCTGTACCTGTACACGCCATCCAAACTCTGTTTGACTCAATGCTCAGGCGTACCAAGCCCGTTATTACGGCCAGAGGTGTTGGTTCTGGGTACCGATTTCTCAGGATGTATGCACCCAAATTGCGTTAAAATGTAATCAAATGTCAGTTCTAGTATAATATATTTGTCCAATGAATACCCGTTTATCATCTGCATTTCTTGTTGGTGTAGCAATTTTAATGGCCAGTAGTGTAGAACATTGTCCTAGCACCTTTATGTGTACCAATCCCTGTCACTTTCCAGTCAACTCTTATTTCGTATTATTCAGCTATGAGGTATTATAGGTGCCTGTAATGCTTATACTCTTTTTCCAAGCAATCTATGAGGATTATTCCTCAGTGATCCTAAACAAACAGGCTACACCCTACCCCACTGATAAAATGTTTGTGCCTGCTTTGGTGTACCCTTACTAGGTTTTGTTGTTATTTTGTCTGCTATTCCAAATCTGATCGAATGATTGATGCATTTTTTGTCAATAATTATGAGTCAATGGAAAATACCCTGAAGTTTGTGACAGAACATTATGTTTTAACATTTTCATGTTTTAACATTCTCACAGACAGATTTTCTGTGATTAGTTTTATGTGTAGGATATTGTGTATTCATTCAGCTGAGGTGCTTGGAGCCTCAGCAATTTCGTGAACATTTTATAAGTTATCTCACATTATATAATCACAGATTTCTGTAATGCTCTCCATTGTGGAAACCTCAGCAGCACAGTTAGAAACACCTTTTCTCTTCAGTGTTTTAGTGATCATTTTTTAATCTCATTGAATCAAAAGTAAATGGGCTTCAGCAGAGTGCTCACATTAACTCAGGTTGTCTGTCTAGCAGCTCAGTCCTTCAAATGAAAGTGCTTAGTAATAGCTAGAAATTAATTTTTTTTGTGATGTTCCACTGTAGCTCCTATGAGCTACATCTCCACATGGGATGATTGTCAATATTTAGCTCATAGACACACCCACTTCAATCATTTGTTTATAGTTGCCAAATAATCGTGTTTATTGACAGTGACACTATTTGACAAAATTCACCACTATTTCGTGGACAGACAGACTTATCAGAATACTCTTATACATAGTAAAAATAAATGCAACTGTTATAGTGGTGTTCACATGAGAAGGGGGGGAAGGTGGGATGATGTGCAATGGAAAATAGTAGTTTACCATGTGATATTCCAGCCAGCAGCACCATTCTGCTGTAGCAGTTTACAGAGCTCGCCTTGGGTGCATGTAGAACAAACATTTAGAACTGATTTTTCATGTTAGGTTAGGTACGGTGAGGTTACTGAGCCACTATAGTATGCATTACGGGTTACATATAGCAAACATGGAAAGTATTATGTTAAGCAGGGTAGGCAATGGCTGGAGCGATGATGTGTGTGAGAGATAGAGGGCACACTGCTGAATCAGTTAAATGCCCTCCATCTCTCCCTGTGCAGAAGACACGATGTGGCTGCCTTGTTACATGAACACTATTGTAGACACTTTTTTAATCCTTATGAAACTGCCAAAACTATTTATACTGAACTAAATCAAATTTAAAATACTTAAATTAACAGGAAAGCCACTATTTTGTGGTGTGTGTGTGTGTGTGTGTGTGTGTGTGTGTGTGTGTGAGAGAGAGAGAGAGAGAGAGAGAGATGACACGCTGCAAGCTTTAAATGATTACAAGCAGGCTGTCAGAGTAATGTCAGCAGATTCCGTAGCCTATTCCAATCAACTGATTCGTACCTTCTGTAGGGAGATGTTCACGACATTAGTGCTCTGTACTCATACATTATTATTGTGAAAGATGAATATGACACTGAAATATTGATTGTAGCATTGGTCAAAAGGCTGGAGTTTCCTGGTCTGAAACTTAATACTGCTCAAATTACCGTTGATAGCAATGAAAGGTTCCAACATTGGTACATGATAATAGTGGAAAACATGACTGAGATAATCCCTGCTGAAACAATGGCATTGCATGGTATGTATAAAATGGGCATTGTTACCTGTCTGTCTCTACACATTTTTACAAAACCAACATTTGTCGAGGCAAATCCTGTGTCTGTCAGTATAGGTGAAGAGAACATTTTTTTCTTTAGTTTGTAATGGATGCTTAGCGGCCAGGAGCTAGCCTCATGTTCGGCCATTTTTTCTGCAAAATAACAGCACACAGTCATCTAGAATACTCTCCAAGATATCGATGATACATAATTTGTAGGTAAGGCTCATGAGTTGGTGGTGTTCGCTGCAGACCACCACTATTAAGCAGATCTTAAATTTTTATGTGTCATAATAGCTGAATCTTAAAATGATATTCAGATATGTTTGTCAATTTGATGGGCAGGTTCCCAGGTGACAAAAATCCTTGCTGTAAAGTGAAAATGTGCACACTCTTTCTTTGAGGTGTGCTGTGGACACAACAGTGTGACAGAAGCCATATTGTCCCATTCATTCTACTGATCTGCCCCAAGACTGTAGATTTACACTCATCTTCATTATGCAGTTGGCTGTACACACAGGTTTCCTACAGTTGATGTTTCCAATAAAAATTAATAAAGGAAATATAAAAAATGCAAATGATGCAAGTTACGAGGATGATTCCAAACTCTTTTGAGCAGTTTAAACATTATTTGTGGAAGAAGAATGTCCTGAAGTATTGTTCTGTTTTTCTTTGAATTAGTAGGTTTTCTTACTTTACGTTAGATGACAGCTTGTTGAAGATGATCACGGAAGAATATAAAATCATACACTAAAACATAAGGAAAGATAGGAATTTTGGATGGATATTATTTTTCTGTCTTTTACTGGAATTGAATAAATCACAGTTTAGCTGAAAAGTGTTTTTGTTATTACCAACAAATATTATTAAGATTGAAATTTACAGTGTCTGATATGATTATGTTTCTTCTCTCAATTAGTATTCTTGTGTCATCAACCAACATTACAGTTTTAAAAGTCACTGAAATGTTTTTTATGTAGGTCACGAGCCGAGAATGGTCTCAGTTCTGACATTGCGGCTATCAATAGGTAATGTTCCCACAGTGTGAGACTGGTTTTATTCTCAAGGGGCAGTTTGTCATTGCGGTCTCTCTGGTTTCCACTATTAAGGTAAGACTCCATCCGCATGAGTGGGACACCATTTATCTCTTTATTATTTTAATTTCCCCAAGTAGAATTTTATGATCCACACAATCATGGTCTATGCCAGGATCATAGAATACATCGTGACAATATTTTTGTTGTTCAGCTCTGTCAGGACTCCATCTAGAGATTGGATATAGTCTTCTCTGTAGATAATACTTAATAGGAGCCAAATTGAGAGATAGGTAGCAAGTTATGCTGTGAAAAAAAAGATCAGTACTCTATTCCATTCCACTTTGTCAAGTGGTTTGAAAAGATTCCAGGTAGGACGAAAGGTCTGTAGTCAATCATTTACATTATGGGCTAACACTGATACACATTGAAGTCTTCCAGGATACATCCCATAGCCATTTACTGATTACAAAGTTAACTAAGGAGTAGTACTATAGAGCCGATTTTAATACTTTTGAACATTTTGATAGAAAGAAGTGTTAGGGACCTTATGGTCTCCATAGATTGTATTTTTGAAACTGTCTGTCACTGGAGTTAGCAGCGTCTGCTTTTGGATATTTATTAGCAAGCGAAATGGTTGTTGCTGTTGTAACAGAGTAACTGTCAAGATCGGTTGCCAATGACTTTAGTGTGTCACCATTTCTGCTACAACTATTACCCAGAAAATCAATTTCATTTGCCACACTGTTTTCATGTCATTCTTGTTTAATAATGCTCCAGATTGTTACACCTGAAGTGTTATCCATCCCTTGTCTCTAATGCTGTCTTTACCCTCATTTGTTTTAGGGTAAAACTTATCTCTATCTGCCAAGGAATATATTCAATAAAGAGGTAAGTTTTATCTGCATTACAGAAAAAAATTCTATAAAGAATAAAAAATTATTCTTCAGTGCTTCTTTACTGCTGTCCTTTACCTGTGCCACACACACACTAATCTCAAAGCATTGCAGGAGACAGGATGTAGCAGACATAAGGAGGAACACACTGAAATAATGGTAACATATGAATGGAGTTTCATTAATGAATTGCCTTTTAGCATTTCCGTCTGCTGGTTGGTGGCTTTTTTTTATTCCCTGAGCATGGAGGCAGCCTATACTGGATGTTTCAGGTAAAGTGTTTTTCTCTGTAACTTACAAAATAATAAGTGAAGGGAATATTTATTTAGAGTGCTAAAAGTAAGAAATATTACTCTTCCTGCAAAGTTATGAATATTGTTTATTTGGTTATTGCAAGCAGTTACATTTTTTTAATCACTATTTCCTATCATGCATCTTATACATTTAAACCGGTGTTTTACAAATTAATTTAAATCAAATTTCCAACAAATTTAGTTTGGGAGCTAGAAACATTCAAATTTTAGGCATGAATGCAGCATGCTGTACATAATTAGCTATGTTCAGAATGGTATACCGGTGGCAGAATGTTCATGTGAGTGAGGACTTCAAATGAATGCCAATTTTCCTGAATGCACAACTCGATATGCCTTCTAAATGATCTGCTTATGAGATGCAAATTGCTGGCATCACAGAGGGACACTCCCACAGTTTGAAGTCATCATGAGCTGTGAATTCAGTAACATAAACACAGTCCTTCAGGTATCTCCCCCCCCCCCCCCCCCAAAGGAAATCTACCAGTGTTAAATTGGTGGCAAGTCAGCCATTCCTGGAACCACAGTGTATTAACCATCTTCCAGGAAATCTGTTATTCAGTGCTTGCACACCATCATGCACAGAATGGGCTATGTGCCAATCACGCTGCATCTAAATATGGTCTCTAATGTATAGACTGACATTTTCAAGGCAAGCACCAAATATGTCAATGAGAAAAGCTTGTTACATTGCACTTGTCAGAATATCTGCGAAGCAGTGTGGACCGATGATTTCATCTCCAAGGATTCTGCAGAACACATTAGTGGACTACCATCTTTGGTGACTGTACTCATCTAGGATTTTATGTGGACCAGTAATACATATTGTTATAGTTCATTGCACCATAATTTAGGAATATGGATTCATCAGGGAACATAACATTTTGTAAGATGTTCACAGTAAAATTAACCATGATACATTCACAGAAAGTAACACTCTGACTGAAATAATTTCCTTGACAGTTTCTGTGACAGTGGCAGTATTAGCCACACAAATGTATGACTGATACCAGTGACTGTAGGTACTACTTCTAACAAGAGGATAAGAGTGTATTGCAGCTAAAATAAAGGCTTTCACACTCCCACTCCTTGCTTGGTTTTTTGTGTTACCACTGCACCTTAGAATGTAATGGCTGATGGAACTCTCGGATCAGGATATCTCAAATCATAAGCCATGGCTGCTTCATTGGCATTTGCTGAGCATCAGCAATATGTCAGCATACTTGTTAGATGTAAATGCCATGTTTATATCTTCTCCATATCTGTGGCAGACTGAACATCTCTTTTGTGTGACCTGAGCTGCCTTGTATACAGGAGTGTAAGCATCACTTCAAACAGGGCATTGAGGAAACTTGTTGCTCCATAACACGGGCAACTTCACATCTCATCTGCACGTCAGTTGTTGAGTTGTGCATTCAGGAAAATGGGCACTCATTTGAACCCTCATGCAAATCAAGAGTCCACCACCAAAACATGCACATGAATAAACCCAAATATATACAGCATGATGCACCCACGCCAAAAACTTTGAACATTTATAGCTCACTAACTAAAATTGATAGACATTTGTTTTTAACTGATTTGTTCAGTTCACATAAATACATCTTCTACGTGACTAAAAAAGGTATCTTTCATTTTAAAAAATTGTAACTTGTTGTGGTATCTCTCTGGATGATAAGTAAATAAACTAATTTCATAACTGCACATAAGGAATCTTTCCTCTTGTTATTTTGTAAGTTACAGAGGAGAAACCTTGTTTGAATCACTGTAAATGCGTATCTCAGGTTGGATTTTCTACTGATTTGTTACGTAGATGTTGTTATTTCCATTGCAGTGTATGCCAATGGACAGACTGTTTGAATAACATTTTTAGTATATCATATAGAATTATCTGTAGCTGCAAAGCAAACCTGCACTTGTGTGTAGGAGTAAACAGAGAGGTGTCTGATGTCATCTGGTGACACATTTTTCTTCACTGCTTCCAGTTGATGTTGCAGCTATTCAAGGCACATTATCAGTATGCAAACTAGGCCAGACTCCTTCCCATCATATGCCTCACAACCTGAAGGGGGTGGGTCTGCTGATCATGGTTGGCATGATAGTTAATGGAAGTCTTGGAGAACAAACTATGTAATGCAAGAAGTGTGTACCTGACCATACTGCCACAGTAAGTGCCCATGTCTCCAGTGAAGGAATAGCAGCTGACCGGGTAGATGTGCACATAAGTCTTTCCTGCTTTATTTTGTTTCCTCAGAAAACACCAGGTATGCTCACTTAGAGGTGGTTTTAGTTCTCTCTACCATCATGCCTGGAACTGGCTTAGTATGTCACCAGCTGATACAGTCTCAATGTTATCACCTTCGTAAATGTCCATCACTAAAACTGAGGCAAAGTCTATTCTCATCACTGAAAAAACTTCCTGTCACTATGTCTTTGTCTACACTGTCAGATGCATATTTCATGTTTCTGAAGTGTGAGAGAAAGCTGACAAATAACACTTGTAATCTCAGCTCAGCTTCCAGCAAAAGGTTCCATACTGTTCCACCTGAAACAACTAATCCCAACTTTTAAGCACTTTACTCTGAGATTGTTGACTGTAACACACTGTATAAAATTATGAAAGTTGCAGGAATAAATAAAAGGAGTGATATGTAATCTACAACTATACGTCATTTATATTAGTCAAGAGACATGAAAGATAAGCAAAGTAGAGAAGAGAGCTAGGTAGAGTGGTAGCCTGTATCCAATGCTATTCAATTTGTGCATTGAGCAAGCAGTGAAGGAAAACAAGGCGAGATTTGAAAAGAGAACAGCTGAATTAAGGCCCAGGGAGAAGAAATAAAAACTATGAGGTGTGCCAGTAACATTGTAATTCTGTTATAGATGGTAAAAAATTTGGAAGATCAGTGGAATGGAATGGCTGATGACTTAAAAAGGAGTTATAAGATGAATATAAAAAAAGTAAAACAAGAGTAATGAATTGTAGTTCAATTAAATCAGATGTTGCTAATGGGGTTAGTGAGACACTGAAATTTGTATAAGAATCTTCCTGATTAGGAACTAAAATGAGTCTTCCTGATTAAGAACTAAAATAACTGTTCATAACTGAAGTAGAGATTATATAAAATGCAGCTGCATAACAAGAGAAATGGTTCTGAGAAATATAATTTTGTTAACATTGAATGTAAATCCAAGCTTTATGATATCTTTCTGTAAGATGTTTGTTGAAGGTAATTGAATGCGAAGGTAATTCCAAGTGTGAGTGCAGATGGAGACCATAGATTACTGGTGGGACAATGGAAAATGAATCAGTGTGTGAAAAATAGAAAACAGAAGAAAGTGTTGAGGATACGGGATTGGAAATTGAAGGAGAGTGAATGTGCTGAGAAGTACAGAGAATTAATAACACAAAAATTTCCAAAAGAAGTTTTCTGTGATGTAGAAAAAGAATGGAGTTTATTCAAAGACACTTTAGTCGAAGCAGCACAAAAAGTATGTGGCAGAACATCTGGAAAGGAAAAAATAAGACAGACAAGTTGGTGGGATGATACCACAATCCAAGCAGTTAGAAGAAAAAATGGAGCATGAAGAGAATGGTGGAAAACTAAAAATGACGAAGACCATAAAAGATATATAGAGGAAAAGAAGAAGTGCAAAGAAATAGTGGAAACAGCAAAGGAAAAGGCATGGGAAGTGTTTACAAATAAACTTGAAGAAGATGTGAAGAGCAATAAGAAAATATTCTATAAAATGATGAAAAATGAAAGGAAGGCTTCTGAGGTACCAGTAAAGATGGAAACAGAGGATGGTACCATTATTGAAGATCCAGGGAATATAAAAGATCTCTGGAAAGCAAATTTTAAGAAGCTGTTAAACGCTGAGGAGCAGGTACATGAGGAAACAACAAATAATGGAGAAATTGAGAGAAGTTGGGAAGCAGAATTAAGACAAATTACACGGGAAGAAATGGAAAAAGCTGTGAAGAAGATGAATGGGGGGAAAGCCTCAGGACCTGATGAAGTATCAGTGGACATGATAAGAGCAGCAGGTCCAGTGGGAATGCAATGGCTATATAGAGTACTATCAAGTGTGTGAAGAAATAGTAAAATACCTGACGACTGGAGAACAGGAGACATTGTTCCCATCTTCAAGAAAGGCAATAAAAGACTTTGTAAAAACTACAGAGGAATAACCATCATGAGTCATACAGCCAAGATTTTTGAAAGAATTTTACTAAATCGAATAAGTGAAAAGATAGAAAAGGAGCTGAGTGAAGAACAGCATGGGTTTAGGAAAGGAAGGAGCACGATCAACCTGATATTTTCTATCCGTCAACTGATGGAAAAAAGTTGGGAGTATAACAAAAGGGTGGTAATGGTTTTTATAGACATAGAAAAGGCATATGACTCAGTTGACAGGGAAAGACTCTGGGAAGAACTGAAGAAGATAGATATAGAAGATGGATACATTAATGTTATAAAGACAATGTACAGAGGTCACAATTGTAGAATTAGAACACCATTGGAGAACTCTGAATACTTCGAAATAAGACAAGGACTTAAGCAAGGAAGTATTCTATCTCCTGCACTTTTTAATGTTGTGATGGAGGGAATGAATAGGGCAGTTAAAGATATAGTAAAAGAAAAAGACAAAAAGATGATTTTTGCAGATGATATAGTAATATGGGGTGATAAAGAGGTAGATGTACAGTTACAGCTTGATGTGTGGAAGGAAATAATGAAAAGGTATGGATTAAAAATAAATAAAGATAAGAGTGAAGTAATTGTATTTGGAAGAGAGAAAGGAATCAACGGAAATATTACATTTAATGGAGAACCCCTCAAAGTGGTAGAAAGTTTCACTTATTTAGGGAGTGAAATATCTAGGGATGGAAGAACAACTAACGAAATTAATAGGAGGTTACAGAAGGGAGGCAATTTCTACCAAACAATAAAACATCTGATTTGGAATAATGAAGTTTCAGAAAGAGCAAAACTCTTTATGTATAAGAATTATTACATCCCTATTGTCACCTATGGTGGAGAAACATGGACAATGACAGAAAGGGACTGGAGCAGACTGCAAGCAGGGGAAATGAAATTTCTCAGAGCAGTTAAGGGAAAAACAAGAATGGACAGAGTAAGGAATGTAGAGATTAGAAAGGGCCTCAAACAAGAAAGTATGAGAGAAGAAATTGAAAGAAAGAGATTAAGATGGGATGGGCATGTTAAGAGGATGCATGGGCAGAGACTCCCCAAAATTATGGAAGAACTAAAGATGGATGGGAAAAGACCTCGAGGGCGCCCAAGAACACGGTGGAAAATGGGAGTGAGAATATCTGTTGAAAGGAGAGGTGTGACCTGGCAGCAAGTGGAGGAAGAAAAGTGGTGGGAGGACCGAGCCAAATGGAGAGGACTCGTCAGCACCCAGACCCGGCAGTAGCTGGAGCGGGATTCGGATATAGATAGAAGATGTTTGTTGTGCTGTAGCCATAACATGGAACTAAAGTGTGGATGATAAACTGTTCAGCAAGAAACTTCTGAAATGTGTTGATATATGAGAATGCTAATGTTTAGATGGATATATCAGTTAACTAATGAAAGAGGTTATTATAAAATCGAGTCAAATTCATGAAGAACCTGGCATTACGAGCCCACTCATCAGAATGACATTGCACCTCCTCTGGCTTGGATGCACACACTGATTCTGTTGGGAGGAATCTTATAAAGCCGTTGTACCCTCTCCTGAGGCAAGCTGGCCTTCAACTGTTGTAACTGGTCCTTGACATCCAGGACTGTGCCACTTGGATGGTAGCAACATGTGCCCAGAGATGTACTGTTGCTGAGAGATCTTGGGGAGACCTTGCTGGCCATTAGTGTACCTCAAAATCATGCAACAGTTCACAGAAACATTGGCCGTGGGTGGGCCAGCATTGTCCCATTGAAAAATTGCCACCGTGGCGTCATGATCGTGCTGCATGAGAGGTAATACATGATGACGCAAGATGTCTGTGATGTATCACTGTGGCGTCAGAATTCACTCAGTCACTACCAGTCATAACACGAAGTCATACCCAGTTCCTCCCCACAACATGACGTCAGGAGTAACTCCTCTGTGCCTCTCCAAAACTGTGGTCATTGTTGTGATACAAAACTGTGATTCATCGCTGATCACGATGTGATGCCATTCATCACCATCCCAGTTTGTGGGTCACGATGACACAGCAAACGCAGCTGTTTGTGTATGTGGTGTTAATGGCAGTCTACGCACGGGACGATAATTTCTCGGTCCATCTGCTGCTGGTCACTGATGAATGGTGTGGAATGATACAGAACGTTGCAGAGAGTCCATTACTTGTTTTCGGATGGCAGCCACAGATGTGAAGGAGTTATTATGTGCTTGATACACAGTGCGGCGACACTCCCCTGTCGTGGTCCGAAGTTGTCAGCGGGAATCTTGACAACGATTATGCCTGTGCTCACGTTGCCATGCAGTTCAACATCGAGCCATTGTCACATCCGATTGCCCCACAAATCTGGATATTACATGATACCAGCTCGCCAAATGGAGACCGACAGTGAGGCCTCTTTCAAACTTTGCTAGATGCTGATAATGCTGTCTCACGCTAGTATGTGCCATCTCCGTGTCCTTCACAGTGATACAGTGATAGCCAGTATATGACGCTGTTCAAGCTTCTTATACACCCTATTCTGCTTGGCAACAACACCAAACACGAACAATACTAATGTTCTGTGGTGCACGTAATATAGCAAATTATAGTTTTCTGTTGGCTTTCAAGTGCTGTAAGCTTTTTCCTAACAATAATAGATTGTCCCACTCTACTCAGTCCTTTCGACGAACATGAATTCATATCGTGTGCCGTAGACACAGGTTTTTACTTACATTGATATCCAAATTTCTCTCAAAATAGCCAGGTCTGGTAGCAGATTTCGACTTAAAAACTTCACTTTTTCTACGAGTACACAGTTTCTGGTTAGTAATGTTGTATTACAATGCATGTTGCATAACAGTTCAAGATCGCTGACATTCCAGATGTAACGTCAAAAATTATTAGTAATGTGGAAGATCGACAGGACACGTGCCAGTAGCAGAGGGAGTGTTCTCTGATTCCCTCTAAATAACTGTGCGTGCTGCAGTGTGCGATTGTGGCGTTCGTTGAGCGTAACGACGCTGAGAGCACCAACAAACGGGGAATTTCCGCCGTTGCTGCGCAGCAAGGGGCACGTAATAAAATTTAATACCACACACACGTGTTCTCAGGGCGGATTTACCACGCCCAAGCACCTATAGAAGTTCAGGTGCACGACTGTTGCTGCAATAGAGCGGAAAATCCGACAGTAAACAACGCTTAGATTCCTGCAGTGCTGGAATGCGACAGCGAAAAGAACGCGATAGTGGCAAGAGAAGGACAGGTGAAAAACAAGTATTGTATGCTGTCATTTATAAGCTGCTGCTGGTAACGAAGGTAGACAAAAATTCATATTTATTAAGGAATTAATTTCTAAACTTTCACTACCAGTATTTAGTGGCACGACGCGTGTCGGCAGCTGCTGCCATCATCAGATGCGTAAATATCGTATATAGTGGTACATCAGCTGTTAAGGGCCAGTGCATATGAAAAGACCAAAAGATTTTTGCTGAGTGTGCCAGTGACGCAGTGTTACAACAGTCTAGAGTTTTTTTTTTTTTTTTTTTTTTTTTTTTTAGTGTGCTGGATTATGAGAATCTCTATGACATACAAAGTGGATAATATTGCAGACTACAGTAACTTAATTTTTTTGGACAGATGCAGAATATTCAAAACAGACCTCACTGGCACACCTAGCAAATAAATCACCTCGTCACGTCACATGCACTACCAATTAATAACTGATGTATAAATAACATTTAGGTTCTCAATGACGGCAGCATTCGGTCGAAATGCATCGTTTCAATATATGATGGATAATAAAAATGATTGAAGCTGAGAAAATTTTATTTCATAAATTTCGTAACAGAGTCGCAGAACTCAACGAATTTCATGCGATATAGGCAAATTTATGGTTCTGATAGCTGTATCCGCTCCTGTTACTCGTGCTAGCGGAACATTGTGTAACTGTTTCTGGTCCACCAATTAAGATGCACAATGTACCAGTTATGCGTAATACTTCACGATATTATGATAGTAGTCGCTGAAATCTGTATGAGGGACAGTCAAATGAAAACCGAACACCCGCAACAACGGGACCATGGAATGCTTCCATTCGAAAATATTCACCACATACGTTAAGCCGTTCATCCCTCTGGTAGACGAGACCATCAATTCCAATTTCGTAGAACGCGGTCGGCTGTTGACGAATCCACAACGCTACTGAAACAGCCGTCCACACGTCTTTCGACAGGTCGCCAAAGATGTGAATATCACACGGCGAAAGATCTGAAGTGTACGGAGGCTGTTACAGTGTTTCCCAGTCAAATCGCTGACAGGCAGTGTGGGGGTGGGCGTTATCGTGCAAGAGGACGATTCAGTCCGACTGCCCGAGGGCAAACGGCAAAGCCAGCCAGCAGTGAAATGAAATGTCGTGTGACGAGGGCCTCCCGTCGGGTAGACTGTTCGCCTGGTGCAAGTCTTTCGATTTGACGCCACTTCGGCGACTTGCGCGTCGATGGGGATGAAATGATGATGATTAGGACAACACAACACCCAGTCCTTGAGTGGAGAAAATCTCCGACCCAGCCGGGAATCGAACCCGGGCCCTTTGGATTGACAGGCTGTCGCGCTGACCATTCAGCTACCGGGGGCGGACGTGAAAACACTCCACATCTTCCCTGCCGAATAAATTGAAAGCTGTTCACACAAATTCCGGTAAATGTCATGATGATCTTGTTCTTCGGCTGAAGGGGCCCTCTGCTCGTCGAGTTCCTCGAGCGTGGAACCACAATAAATGCGCAACGCTATGAAGACTCTTTGCAGAAAGTGCGATACGCCATGAAGTCAGAACACCCGGAATTATCCTGTTGCACAATAGTGCCTGCCCCCACACTGCCAATTGGCCGAAGGCAACGCCTCAGTGATTTGGTTGGGAAACATTGCAATATCCTGCGTACAGCCCAGATCTTTCGCCGCGTGATTTTCCCTTCTTTGGTGACCTGAAGCAAGACAGGCGTGAACGTCGATTTTAATCGGATAAGGAAGTGCAAGAATGTGTGCTGTTATGGACACGCCAGCAGCCCACCTTGCTCTTTGAAACAGGAATTGATCGTATGGTCCCGCTGTGGCGGGTGGTCGGTCTTCATTTGACTGCCCCTTATAGCCGAAGGGATGGGGAAAAGGAAGTATCGTAGGAGGGGAAGGATTAGGTATACATATCTACAGCAGGTCGGTGATGATGTAGGATTCAGCAATTATGCTGAAATGCAGAAGATGCTTGACAAACGACCAAATTGGAGAATTGAATTAAACCAACTGTAGCGTTGATGGTCATCACAACAGATTCTGTACCTAAAGATGCAACAATGGACTATGCAGGCGCGTCGTATGCATCCGCGGACCCGCGTGTTTCTCCGCAGTTTCGGATGCTAACGCCATACGAACGTCATCCGCATACAAAGTTAAGGAAGGCGTTTTTGCTTCTTCGAATGAGAATAACTACGAACCTCGACGCCGCCGAGGTGTGAAACAACAAAATACGAGAGCCATTTTGCAGCTCCGCTCGCTCAGCTCGGTGGCGCTCTCCTCAAGGTGAAGGCCTGCCGCTGCCCGCCTGGGTGGCTGCGCGCTCACCGCATCGGTCACGTGCTCACGCCGGACCCGGGCAGCTGCAGCTGACAGCGCTCCGTTCCTCCCTGGCCCTCCCTGCGGCACCACTCGCTGCCCTGGCTCTTACAGCTTACGGCTATGCCCCGCGGCAGACAGCTCTAGCAAGAAAGAGGTCGATCTAGAACGTGAGCCGCAGGAGGTTTTGCCCCCACTTAAAACAGAATCGGTTTCGTTTTGGATGAGTTATAGTTCGTTACGAATACCACAACAATCCCTTGCTTGCATGTCGGTGCTCATACACTACTGGACATTAAAATTGCTACACTAAGAAGAAATGCGGATGGTAAACGGATATTCATTGCACAAATATATTGTACGAGAACTGACATGTGATTGCATTTTCACACAATTTGGGTGCATACATCCTGAGAAATCAGTACCCAGAACAACCACCTCTGGCCGCAATAACGGCCTTGATACGCCTGGGCATTGAGTCAAACAGAGCTTGGATGGAGTGTACAGGTACAGCTGCCCGTGCAGCTTCAACACGATACCAGAGTTCATGAAGCGTAGTGACTGGCGTATTGTGACGAGCCAGTTGTTCAGCCACCATTGACCAGACGTTTTCAATTGCTGAGAGATCTGGGGAATGTGCTGGCCAGGGTAGCAGTCGAACATTTTCTGTATCCAGAAAGGCCCGTACAGGACCTGCAATATGCGGTCGTGCATTATCCTGCTGAAATGTAGGGTTTCGCAGGGATCGAATGAAGGGTAGAGCCACGGGTCGTAACACATATGAAAGGTAACGTCCACTGTTCAAAGTGCCGTCAATGCGAACAAGAGGTGACTGAGACGTGTAACCAAGGCAGCCCATACCATCACGCCGGGTGATACGCCAGTATGGCGATGACGAATGCACGCTTCCAATGTGCGTTCACCGCGATGTCGCCAAACACGGATGCGACAATGATGATGCTGTAAAGAGAACCTGGATTCATCCGAAAAAATGACTTTTGCAATTCGTGCACCCAGGTTCGTCGTTAAGTACACCATCGCTGGCGCTCCTGTCTGTGATGCAGCGTCAAGGATAACCGCAGCCATGGTCTTCGAGCTGATAGTCCATGCTGCTACAAACATCGTCGAACTGATCGTGTAGATGGTTGTTGTCTTGCAAACGTCCCCATCTGCTGACTCAGGGATCGAGATGTGGCTGCGTGGATCCGTTACAGCCATGCGGGTAAGATGCCTGTCATCTCGACTGCTAGTGATACGAGGCCATTGGGATCCAGCACGGCGTTCCGTATTATCCTCCTGAACCCACCGATTCCATATTCTGCTAATACTCATTGGATCTCGACCAACGCGAGCAGCAATGTCGCGATACGATAAACCGCAATCGCGATAGGCTACAATCCGACCTTTATCAAAGTCGGAAACGTGATGGTACGCATTTCTCCTCCTTACACGAGGCATCACAACGTTTCACCAGGCAACGCCGGTCAACTGCTGTTTGTGTATGAGAAATCGATTGGAAACTTTCCTCATGTCAGCACGTTGTACGTGTCGCCACCGGCGCCAACCTTGTGTGAATGCTCTGAAAAGCTAATCATTTGCATATCACAGCATGTTCTTCCTGTCGGTTAAATTTTTCGTCTGTAGCATGTCATCTTCGTGGTGTAGCAATTTTAATGGCCTTTAGTGTGTTTGTTTGGGCTGACTCCAGCTACACATTACAGGAAGGAAACTGCAAATATCTTCCGAAACGTCAGAGAAAATGCGCCTGCTGTCTATTAGGAAGGACTATATGCTTGACGAAAGAAGTGCTCAGAAGGTGAGGAGGAAAAACATGAAACTCACAGGTCAAGAGGATATGCGCTATTATTACAGCTATTACAAAATCGAGTCAAATATACAGTATGTGCCCATTTATCAGTATGACGATGCACCGCTCTGGCCTGGAGGCATGCAATGATCAAAGCCATGTATCTTCTCCTGAGGTAAGCTGGACCACAGCTGTTGTAAATGGTCTTTAATATCCTGCATACTGGCAGTGGAATGGACTTGACACCTGAGCTGTTCAGAGACATCTTTTACTGGGGGTAGGTCTGGGGATCTGGCTGGTTACAAGAGTGCCTCAACGTAACGCAGACCGTTCGTAGAGACACGTACCATTTGTGGTCGAGTTGATAAATGGCATGACAATAGTGTCACATGATAGGTTGTGCCATCATCTTAGTTCCCTGAAACACTAGAAGCTGTGTTCTGAAGTAATACCTTATGGCTTGCCGCACCATGACGCTTGGACTAACACCGTTGTTCCTCTCCAGAACATTGGACGAATGAGAGCTCTCCCCAGGTCGCCGCCATACTAGCCAACAAGGGCATCTGGAGCAGTGCAAAACAGTGATTCATTACTAAACACAGTGCGACGCCATTCATCAGCAGTCCATGTTTCCCAGTCATGCCACTGCTCCACCCACAGCTGTTCATGTTATGGAGTTAACAGCAGTCTACACATGTGGCGGTAGTTAGCTTGTCTGGATGCTGTTAGTCTCCAACCAGTTGTGTGGGATGACACAGAAAGTTACAGGGAGTCCATTCCTGAATGGCAGGTGCAGATGTGAAGCGATGGTGATGTGTTTGGGATACTGTATGGCGTTCCTCCCTTGTGGTGGGTAGATGTGATTGGCCATAACCTTGACAAACAATACTCCAGCCGTAAAGTTCAAATGTTGTGCAACATTGGGCTGTCCTCCCCAGATGCCCCACAAATCTGGTACAGGTCGACTACATGGCCAAATGGAGGTCCACATTGAGGTTCTCCTCAAACTCTGTCAGGTGCAGTTAATACTGTGTTGCACAGATCCTTGACATCATATCTTTTACAGTGCTCACTCAACATTAGACACTGTTATGCTCCTTATATATCCTACCAGGTCTGGTAACAACACTAAACATAAACAACACCATTGCACTTTACTGTCCATTCGACCTGTCAGAAAGAACTCAAGTCATTTAGATACTCCCCGATGGCATGTACATTCACTTGTACAAAGTTGCATTGACATCTCCATGGCGTACTGTCCAGAAGGTGGTCAAGGTGTTGCTGCAGACTTTGGCCATTCTGAGGTCTTTCAGTGCGTGAAGAGGGTTTGAGCGATGGTGCACTGAAGTTTCATCTGTTCCAAGGACGCTCAGTCGGGTTAATATCAGCAGATAGCAAACCTGTAGTCGAAACATTCACTGTAAAGGAGGATCATGTCCCAATACTGCGCATCCCTCAGATCATCTTAGATAGCGATGAGGAGAGCCTGACATCGGTATGTGATACTGCCCCAGAAGTTGAATGAACCACTGCATCACTGACACTGTGAAACAGTGTGCCTGACATGTGCATTGTTACCTGGCCTAGTCCGTGCTCTTCTACAAAAATCATCAGCCATCGAACAAATCCTGTGCTCAGTGGCGAAGAAGAATACTTGGTGTCAGTTACTCAGTTTCCATTTAAGAATGTTCCCTTGCCCACCTTCCTCGCAATCAGTGCTGGAGCATTTGTACTGTTGTTCATAATAGATGCCTAGAGCCCAAATTGATGGGGGCAGATGGATGTGTGTTGTTTTGCTCAACACAGCCTTCCCAATTGCCTCCAAAATTTAGCGTGCAGTTGTGTTAGATTCTCTCCTGGTTTTCTATGAGCCACAATTCGTAGACAACAAGCAGCGTGTTGTTGGACTTGAGAGATATACTACAAAGCAGACATTCCGTGTTTTGTGTACTGAACGTTCGAATGACGTCATTGTGATATACACCAATTTGCCGAGCGACAAACTGGTTGGAGCATTGTGGCTGTTTGGACAGCACGAAGCAGGCCAGGAGGCAGCCCGTCAGTGGAGTGGAGGAGGAGGACTTGGCACTAGCAGATGGTTCTGCGATGGAGGCTCGAACTTGTAGCAGCGGCATGCTGTCCCGGATGACTCGATCGTCCAGCGAGGCCCTCTCATCCCTGGAGGCGATGCTGGATTGCTGACCTGCTGCCGAAAGTAATTGTTATTTATACTCGGCCACAGCCCACTTGCCATACCAACACACTGTTTCCAGCTGTGCTTGGAACAACAAATCCGTGGCCTGGTGGCAGTTTTACCACTGTGCTACCTTATTGTTGCACTTGGCCTAGTCTGCCTCGTGCTGTCCAAACAGCCACAATGCTCCAACCAGCTTGTCGCTCGGCAAATTGGTGTATACGACAATGGCGTCATTCGAACGTTCAGTACACACGGAATGTGGAGCGTTTCCATACTAGCATGGAACTGCCCTCCAGGACAGGATTCCGTCACTTGCTGGGATGAGTTCCACTGCTGGAGGCTGGCAATCTCTGCAAGCAACTTAGCAGTCTTCTGCGCCACTGGCTATGACCGCGAGTGATCATGTTCCACTAACGGGGCTGCACGCCACTGCATAAGTTTATGTAGTAACCATTCCAACCTCACAGCATGCCCTGTCATGTTCCAATCCCTACCATGTGCTGCAAGGCGGTGTGGCCGCCGTCTCCAGTGTATTCGAACAAGCGATAATATAATGTATTACTTTAGATGCTGTCTGTCTATAAGTACCACAGCTTGCTCCCACGACTTTGCCACACCACCACGACCCAACCTTGCACAAAAGTGGTCCTACACTCTCGGACCACTTCAGTGCAATGACAACGTGTGGTCAATCTCAGTTTGAAATGATCCTTTGTGGCCACCAGGCAGACTGGACAGTCTACAGAAGCCACATCGTCCCTTTCACGGTTAGAGACACAGCAAACACCCCTGAGCTGCTCTGAGATTGCAGATTTACTTTTAGCTTCCTTAGACAGACAGCTGTAAAAAGTGATTTATTATGGTCGAAAGTCTTGGAAGATATGTTTCCGATAAAAAGTATCACAAAGTATCACAAACTGTACAAATCAGGAAGATTGCGAAAATTTAGTTGAGCAGCATTTTTCCTGTTCCTAACTCAAGAACGCAACGATGCCTGCTAGGGATATCGACAGGGTGGTTATAATTAAAGTGCAGCTACTCACACAGATCCACTGTGAGCTGTAGAAGCAGCGAATTTAGGTAGATATGCTAATGTGGAACCGATTTAGACTGAAAAAAAAAATAGTTCCAATTTTGTCCACCAGGTGCAAATCTGGCCCTGTAGAGCATCTCATCGATGTCTCCGGTGCTCATACTGAACAAATTGTCTAAGCGACGGTTAATAATAAAATCAATATTATGGCTTTCTCACTTGTTTGACCTTTTCTGCCCACATCCCTTTCCTAACTCACTATACAGCGTGAAGAAAAATTAGCACACTTGGACCTCGCAGCGCGAGTCCTCCCGTACTAGCAATACAAAAATGTTCAAACAACTTCGGGAATTCAGCCAGGTAATATGTACAGCGACCGTCGATATTTCGGCTGGACTACACCCCGCCATTTTCTAAATGGCGTGTACTCCCGCCGAAATATCGGCTGTCGCTGTAAATATTACCTGGCTGAATTCCCTTAAGTTGTTTGAAAATTGTATACGCCAGGAGAAGCTCAGGTCTCACAATACAAAAATGTCTCTCACAAAAGTTCGTCCTGCGCATATTTCGGGCAGTAAATGGACGCTGAAGACTGGCAATCTGGCAACACTGTAATCTTATGTATGTAACTACCTCTGTCAGTATGTAGCAGTAGAGCTGCACAGCTGGTACGGAGGATAGCGTTTTGGGATGGCATGCAAGAGGTCGAGAGCTTATTTGTTTACATTTGCCAAATGTAGTCTGCTTGTTACCGTATCTGGCGTCTTAATCGTCATATAGTGATTAAGCGTGTCGTCTGCAAACCATTTGTTGTTACATACTACGAACACAAAAATGGAAGTACACTCGTTTTCATTGGTCAGCTTTTAAAGAAGCCTTTTGCACATCGTGGATGCGAATTGTTTCTTATCACTGCGTCTTCTGGATTCCAAACTTGTTTTGTGTGTACCCTCCCCCAATGGTCCCATCGATTAATACCAGCTATTATTCTTGCCACGTTCAGGTCCATTACATTTCGTTAGGGCCTTATGTCACCAGCAGGACTAGCAACGTGCTTTGCAAATAATTTCGATGGGATCATTGGAGAATGGTACACAGGAAGCAGGTTTGGAATCTAGTAGATGCAGTGCTGTGAAACAATTCGCGTCCAAGACGCTGACCAATGAAAATGATTCTACCTCGTTTTCTCTGTTCGTCATACGTAACTGCAAATGTTTTGTAAAAGACGCACTGCAGACGCTGTATGATGATAAAGACGCCAGATATCGTACCACACAGACCATATTTAGCAAATAAAATAAATACGCCTCAACCCAAAATCGAACCCTGGATCTCCAACATGCTAACCCAAATCGCTATCCACAACACACCACTACGCTACTGCTACAATCTCACAAAGTTAGTTACCATACATGTTGTGGTATCGGCGTAGGTGCAAGTTCGTATGTTGGCACTACAGCACCGACACCGACGACAGCGCCCCCTAGCCGGCGCTGTTCAGCTCTACGAGCGCCGCTGCAGATTCTACACATTTGATTCCGAGAAGACGACGTAGCAACATTGTTTCTACTTCATAGGGGGCTAGCGTTACTGACTTTGTTACTTCTGTAATAGTTTGTCCAACTATTAGTAGCTGTTAGATTTGATGAACGGCTTCGCACGTACGTGCTCAACTGTACACTAAGTTAAGTAAAAGAGTTATAACCTAAAAAGCTGCACCGAGAATCTTACCTCACCTGCTCCTACTCACTTCCTACATTCGGCCTACCCATTCAGTTTACAGGAGCAGACCTACGCGCCGCCTTCCAGGCGGGATACAAAACATGTGATTAAAGCGTTGCCAGACTGCCAATCTTTAAGGTCCATTTACGGCCCAAAATATGCTCAGGACGAAATTTTGTGAGAGACATTGCTAGTATGTAAGGAATCGCGCTGCGAAGTCCGAGTGCGTTAATTTTTCTTCATCCTGTACATCGAAACAGTTCTATACGCCTTTCTTGCGCCAGATTTGCACCTGGTGGACGCTACTGGAATTAATTTTTTTCTCAGCGTAAATCGGTTCCACATTAACGGATTAGAATATCTATATACCAAGCTTCGCTGCCATACACTGTGGATCTCTATGAGTAGCTGTAGTTTAATTATAACTACCCGGTATTACGTCCTTATGGGTATCCACTCAAAAAATATTGAAAAACATAACTGGACGGTCATGTATGAATACTCAACGAAAAGCTAACCGGTTTTGATCTGTATATAACTTATTGACAGGCAACACGATATCCTTGGATGGCCATCCGCAGACGCAGAAGCAATTTCGGGTGTGCTCCAGAGAAGCGTGAGAAAGCCGTTACTGTTTATGCTGTAACAGTTTAATGGCTTAACGGATGTGTTCATCGTTAACTAAGACCTTTTGAAGATGATACAATTGTCTATGAGAAAGCATAAACATTTATAATGCCCAGAAATATCTTGACAAAATAAAACCGTACCTTACGTTTAGCGAAAAACTATCTACAAAATTCGAAGAATAACTTTTGAGGATGGCACGTACACTATCTGGTTATAAAATATACGGACGCATGTTAGTGCACATTAGTGTGGAACGGAACACTATATAGCTGTTGGATGAATTATGACTTAAATTAAAAAAAATTACATTTTGTCTGACATAAGGAACTCACGTTAGTCTTCGCTTTGGTTTGTGTTACTCTGTGACTGGAAACTTCGAAAACTTCTTTCTTTCCGGTTCTCTTTCTCGAAAACGAGTATCTACCTACTCCTCAACTGCAGAGAACGCTTTAGTAACGATTTCCAAGAAACATAGAAGTATTTGTTTTGGACTACTCTCTGTGAGACATGGGAATCGTATTCGGGAGGACGGCGGTTCAGATCCTTGCCCTGCGCTTGAGACTTAAGCTTTTCGTGATTTCTCCAAGTCACTTAAAGTAAATCCTGCGGTGATTATTTTGAAAAGGACTCGTCCAATTTGCTTTCCCACCCTAATATTCCTTCATTCTGCGAAATCAAACTAAAACAGTCTTGCAATTGTTGTAAATTACAGCTGATCGTCCACTGGGAGTAAAGATCATGGCTAAGACTGATGTACTGGGAATCTTCTGTTTCCGCAGCTTATTGAGTAACCCATGACCTTTCGTGCACCCGGCCGGATGTAGTTAACTTAGTTTGCTTTTGAAGGACGAGGCCCTCACGACATAAAACATTTCTGCACGTAATCCATACTGCGCACTCTGAATGAGCTTCATGGGAAGGCGTTCTCTTCAAACTCTTTCGTTGGAGATTAAAATCACGCGCTGGATAGAGCATCGAAGAAAGAGTAGCCTTTGTTGCCACTTCTACATCTGCATCTACACACTGCAAGCCACATATTCCTAAACAGCACGTCAGTTTTATGCAGCTCGGAAACGATTAGTGGTGGAACACTGCTACTAGAGCTCATGAGTCCATATACCGGCACTTGGATCCAGTCGTAAAAGATTTTTAGTCTGTTAGCGACATTTCAGCGGCATGTCTGATGAAATTGCTTCTACGTTTTGAATTCCCAGTTCGCGGAAGACCTCAGCATGCTAGCAGAGCGTGTTAAGTAGCTCTCCACTCTCATCCAAGACAGCGCTGTTATACACATAAAAAAAAGTTTTGCACCACCTTGATTCCGAGAGCTCCGGAACCTGTACAGAAAATTGCAATAGAGATCAATATAAACATCATTTCCACCCTTTTTATTGCTCATGAAAACCACACATTGCATGTTGTAACACCATACAGCGAGACCTTCAGAGGTGTTGGTCCAGACTGCTGTACACACCGGTACCTCTAATACCCAGTAGCACGTCCTCCTGCATTGATGCATACTATCCACAAGTTCATCAAGGCACTGTTGGTCGATATTGTCCCAGTCCTCAACGGTGATTCGGCCTCGATCCCTCACAGTGGATGGTGGGTCACGTCGTAAATAAACAGCCCTTTTCAATCTATCCCAGGCATGTTCGATAGGGTTCATGTCTGGACAACATGCTGGCCACTCTAGTCGAGCGATGTCGTTATCCTGAAGGAAGTCATTCACAAGATGTGCACGATGGAGGCACGAATTGTCGTCCATAAAGACGAACGCCTCGCCAATATGCTGCCGATGTGGTTGCACTATCGGTCGGAGGATGGCATTCATGTATCGTACAGCCGTTACGGCGCCTTTCATGACCACCAGCGGCTTACGTCTGCCCCACATAATACCACCCCAAAACATCAGGGAACCTCCACCTTGCTGCACTCGCTGGACAGTGTGTCTAAGGCGTTCAGCCTGACCGGGTTGCCTCCAAACACGTCTCCGACGATTGTCTGGTTGAAGGCATATGCGACACTCCCCGGTGAAGAGAACGTAATGCCAATCCTGAGCGGTCCATTCGGAATGTTGTTTGGCCCATCTGTACCGCGCTGCATGGTGTCGCGGATGCAAAGATGGACCTCACCATAGACGTCGGAATGAAGTTGCACATCATACAGCTTATTGCGCACAGTTTGAGTCGTAACACGACGTCCTTTGGCTGCACGAAAAGCATTACTCAACATGTTGGTGTTACTGTCAGGGTTCCTCCGAGCCATAATCCGTAGGTAGCGGTCATCCACTGCAGTAGTAGCCCTTGGGGGGCCTGAGCGAGGCATGTCACCGACAGTTCTTGTCTCTCTGTATCTGCTCCATATCCGATCAACGTCGCTTTGGTTCACTCCGAGACACCTGGACACTTCATCTACATCTACATTTATACTCCGCAAGCCACCCAATGGTGTGTGGCGGAGGGCACTTTACGTGCCACTGTCATTACCTCCCTTATCTGTTCCAGTCGCGTATGGTTCGCGGGAAGAACGACTGTCTGAAAGCCTCCGTGCGCGCTCTAATCTCTCTAATTTTACATTCGTGATCTCCTCGGGAGGTATAAGTAGGGGGAAGCTATATATTCGATACCTCATCCAGAAACGCACCCTCTCGAAACCTGGCGAGCAAGCTACACCGCGATGCAGAGCGCCTCTCTGGCAGAGTCTGCCACTTGAGTTTGCTAAACATCTACGTAACGCTATCACGGTTACCAAATAACCCTGTGACGAAACGCACCGCTCTTCTTTGGATCTTCTCTATCTCCTCCGTCAACCCGATCTGGTACGGATCCCACACTGATGAGCGATACTCAAGTAAAGGTCGAACGAGTGTTTTGTAAGCCACCTCCTTTGTTGATGGACTACATTTTCTAAGGACTCTCCCAATGAATCTCAACCTGGTACCCGCCGTACCAACAATTAACACTTCTCTTGTTGAGAGCCCTTTCTGGCACAAAGTAACAATGCGGACGCGATCGAACCCCGGTATTGACCGTCTAGGCATAGCTGAACTACAGAAAACACGAACCGTGTACATCCTTCCTGGTGGAATGACTGGAACGGATCGGCTGTCGGACCCTCTCCGTCTAATAGGCGCTGCTCATGCATGGTTGTTTACATCTCTGGGCCGGTTTAGTGACATCTCTGAACAGTCATATGGACTGTGTCTGTGATACAATATCCACAGTCAATGTCTCTCTTCAGGAGTTCTGGGAACCGGAGAGATGCAAAACTTTTTTTGATGTGTGTATTCTCAAATACCACGTCAATTACTGTACTTATACTAACCTTTCTTGGTCTGTTACATCGTTAACGACAAAATAGTTGTGTTTCCATTAGACGTAAGGGTGTTTATTAACATTCTATCGAACAAATGGCCCTTTGAAACGGAGCACCAATTCGTTAAAATGGGGAATGCCCTGGCTGTGACACTGTTATCGTACAGGTTTCCCAAATCAGGATTTTGCCATCATCTCGAGCGTCGTATAAAACGCTAAATTTTGCACTGATGCTTAATGCTAAATCCTAACATACCGAGCAGTACCACAACTTCAACAAGAATACAGGAAGGAACATATCTTTATGGAACTGAAGGAAATACTGGCCTATTACGCAAAATTTTCTATGTAGATCACCTAAACATTAAATGAATAAGACCACAGGCACTGGCCAAATTCTTTATATGGTAATCTTCTCCTGGTTTCCAGTCATGCAGGTGTTGGCACGATAGGTTATTGTGAAGCCTATTTCTCTTGGAGCACTTTTCTCTCGAAGTAGCATCGTGATCTAATTACGCTATAGACGACAAATGGCTGACAACAGTAACTACCGTAAAATACGTAGGAGTAACCAGCGAAGCAATCTAAAGTCGAATTATCAAGGTTGTAGGAAAAGCAGATGCCAGGCTGACAGTCATTAGAAGAATTTTAAGGAATGTCTTTTACTTAGAATAAAAGTGGATTACAAAACATTCATTCGACTGCCTGAATGCGACTGAGTATTGCGCAATAATATTGACCGTCTGGGAGCGGTATCGGGCAATTCCTGCTGAGAATTTGTGATTTTTGAACATACAGATAAGTGATACAGCGAAGCCATATGAATACATCAGGAAAGAAAGATGAAATGAATCATCTGTTAAAGTGCATTGAAGGGAGTAGTTTGGTTACATGTGTAACACTTATCCAGTAATGAGCTGTATAAACATTTGACAAGAGTGTTCAAGTGCAGGGAAATACACTCAGCAGCTACTACCGATATAAACCCGTCCAGGCGATAGCAGCGTCCCCTGGCGAGGAATGACTGCTAGTCAGACATACGCACGGTGCATGTAGTATCAGTGAGCGTGCTGTCCTTGTGTAGAATGTGGAATGCGCGCGATCTGCCTGGGTTTGACCTAAGGCAGATTGTCATGGCCCAGAGGCTTTGCACGAGAATTTCGGAAACTGCACCACCTGTCGGGTGTTAGAGGAGTGCCGTAGTGAGTGTCTTCAATACGTGGCGAAACCAAGGTGAAATCACGTCCAGACGTCGTGGGGTTGGTGACCACCCCCATTAGAGATGTCGCACGTCGTAATCTGGGCAGACTGGTGAAAAGCATAGGCGGCTAAATGTGGCGGAACTAACATCAGACTTTAATGCTGGGCAGAGTACAAGTGTGCCTGAATACACAGTGAACCGAACGCTCCTACAGATGTCCCTCCGCAGCTGACGACCCGTGCATGTGCCAATGTCAACACCATGTCATCAGCAGCTACGACTGAAATGGGTACCTGATCATCGGCACTGGAACTTAGTGCAGACACAGAGCATTGCATGGTCTGATGAATCCCGATAGCTTCTTTATCACGCTGATGGGAGAACGCGAATGCGTCTTCTTCCACAGAACAGCTTCTTGACGCCTGTCTTGCGGAACGGAGACAAGCTGGCGGCGCCTCCCTTATGCTCTGGGGAACATTAACGCCGGCATTCATTGATCCAGTTGCACTTGTGCAAGGCACCCTAACTGCCAAGGAGTATCGTACACTGATTGCAGACCACGTACACCCCTTCACGACTATCATATTTCCTGAAGGCAGTGGCATTTTTCAACAAGATAAATCGCCATGTCACAATGCCAGGAGTGTGATGGAGTGGTTCGAGGAACACAGTGGCGGGTTCCAATTGATTTGCTGACTCCCCCGCGCAACTCGCTAGATTTGAGCCCGATCGACTGCATATGGGATGTGATTGAACGTGGCGTCAGGGCTTATCGCCCCCCTCCCCGGAGTTTACGGGAACTGACAAGGGAACCTCCCCATCGCACCACCCTCAGATTTAGTTATAAGTTGGCACAGTGGATAGGCCTTGATAAACTGAACACAGATCAATTGAGAAAACAGGAAGAAGTTGTGTGGAACTGTGAAAAAATAAGCAAAATATACAAACTGAGTAGTCCATGGAACACGTAGGCAACATCATGGAGAACGTGAGCTCAGGAGCGCCGTGGTCCCGTGGTAGCGAGAGCAGCTGTAGAACGAGAGGTCCTTGGTTCAAGTCTTCCCTCGAGTGAAAATTTTACTTTCTTTATTTTTGCATAGTTATTATCTGTCCGTTCGTTCATTGACGTCTCTGTTCACTGTAATAAGTTTAGTGTCTGTGTTTTGCGACCGCACCGCAAAACCGTGCGATTAGTAGACGAAAGGACGTGCCTCTCCAATGGGAACCGAAAACATTTGATCGCAAGGTCATAGGTCAACCGATTCCTCCACAGGAAACGCGTCTGATATATTATATACGACACTGGTGACGGCATGTGCGTCACATGACAGGAATATGTTGTCGACCCACCTAACTTGTACACTTGGCGAATGGGTAAAAAGATTCTTCTACCTTGCCCGATTTAGGTTTTCTTGTGGATGTGATAATCATTCCCAAAAAAGTGATGAAAACATAAGAGTTTGTCACATAAACTGAAAATAAAAAATTAAACTTTTCACTCGATGGAAGATTTGGACCAAGGACCTTTCGTTCCGCAGCTGCTCACGTTACCACGAGACCACGGCGCTCCTGCGTTCCCAGTGTCCTTGATATTGCATATCTTCCCATGAACTACTCAGTTTGTATATTTTGCTTATTCTTTCACAGTTCCACACAACTTCTTCCTGTTTTCTCAATTGATCTGTGTTCAGTTTCTCAATGCCTATCCACTGTGCCAACTTATAACTAAATCTGAGGGGGGTGCGATGGGAAGGTTCCCTTGTGAGTAACTCGTGTGTGCAGATGTGGTGCCATCTCCCTCCAGCGACCTACCAAGGCCTCACTGCTTCCGTGCTAGGACGCATTGTCGCTTTTATCCGTACCAAAGGTAGGCATACTGGCTGTTAGGTAGGTGGTCATTATGTTCTGGATGATCAGTATACTTATTCAGTATTGTTAGTAACATTTAAGTGCAGCAAAATACTTATTCGGTAAACAGCTGTAGAAACATTTGACAAAAGTGTTTAAGTGCAGGAAAATAACACTGCAACTGCTTATTTGTTCTTTTCAGAAGCGTAGAATTATTCACTGCAGAAATACATAGCAGCACTACCTACCGATGCTTTACAGAAATGTATCTTACTCTTTTTCGAGTGTACATATCGCTTTCAGCAGTCCTACAAGTATATGAACAGTATCTTTACCGGGACATGAGGTTTAACGAAGTTGAACAGTTTGTTGAAAACGTCCTCGTTCATGTTTATATTGCCACGTGTAGAACACCTTCCAATCCACTTTTTCGTCCCATCGCCTCCACCTCTTGGTTTTTTTCAGCATGAAGCGATTGCAATCGCAGTACAGGGCCTACATATTTGCTGCGACGACAGAGTTCTAATTGAAGTGTCCAGGGCATGAATACTGGGCAATAATATGTGCCGTTCTTGGCCTCGCATTTCGCCTCAATAAATATTGAGAGAATGAGGGCCCCTTGACGGAGAAACTCAACAAACTCCAGCCACAAACGCTACAAGAAAGGTCTACTGTTCAAACGCCAAGAGAATACGTTCCGAGAACAGTTGGGCAACAGCCGCCACTTTAAAAGACTAAACTGGTCGCTTTGGAGCACTGCACATGGTGTAGAACTGGTACAAGGGTGTCACGTGACGTGTCACCTCTGACGTAGATCATGCCAGTGAAGCTGTGTGTACGTGGCAGTCGGTTGTATGATACCGGCGCAGTACGATCGTTCGATGTGCGGACGTGACAGAATGGCAGAAAGGCGCTATCGTGTTTGGATGTGCCCATGACAACATCGTCAACGAAGTTGCATCATTTTTTGTTGGCTTATCAACGCGTACTGTCGAAGATGTCTACAAGAAATGGTGTACTACTCGTAGGCATATGGCATAGCTTAAGAAGAGTGTTCGTAAAAATCCGGCAGGGATTGGAGTCTAGTGTCAGATCTTGTTAATGACAGTTGGTTTCGAGCCCTACAGGAATCGCTGATGTCAGTAAATGCAGGTCCATCTCACACAGCGTCCGAGCGAATACTTCGGGAACGACATGCAATGGACGTCTGGAGTCGGATACCTCGTAAAAGATCATTCACATACAGCTGCACGTCTTCAGTGAGTCAACAACAAATAAACTGGGCAGTAGCTGGTTGGGAGCGTATAGTGTGGTCTAACGAAATATGATATTGCCTCTTTTCAAATAATGAATGGTGGGTGGAGGGGGGGGGGGGGGGGGACGTGCACCGATACCCCAATGATGCGTTTAACTCGCGATGGGTGGAGGGTGTAGCGCTGGTTCTGTGATGTTTTGGTGTAGTTTGTCGTACCAAGACTTGGTCCCACACATTCTGATTGCCGTTAACGTGAATGGCAACGTTCTCGTGACAAAGTGTTGCCCTTTCTTCTACATCTTCGTGACGACTCTGCTGCGGACAATCCAGCCTTGGAAGACATCAACAGGCGTGTTTACAGGTCTGTCCCATACATTCCTGGTTTGACGAACACTCAGGTGCCTTACCGCAGTCGAATGGTCCGCTAAATCATCCGACCTTTATTCCATAGAAAATGTCTGGGTTTCTTTGCAACAGCGAGTGAAACGTATCAATCATCGTCCACGCAATTGGTTAACTCTATGGAGTTTAATCAGCAATGTGTGGTTTCAGCTGGATGGGGCATACCCGAAGAAATTCGTGGACGCTCTTCCCTGCGAAATTAGGCCATTATCTAGGTGGTGTCAACGCGGTGTCTGTGTCGTGTCTCCCCAGGGAGTGGTTGATTATTTTGTACTGTGTGCTGATTAACTACCACGATTCGAGTTCCTCTGCTTTGTGTTGGGCTAGTAGCAAACAAGCTATTGTGTTTGCATCTATTGTCCAGAAAATACGTGGTCCAGTCACATGAATGTGACCACCGTCTATGGACGACGTCAATTGCAATAACCACTAGCAGGCCACCCGTTGGAAATACGCTTACCTTTTGAATAGGACGGGCATATCTCCTGTAGCGGGAGAAAACAGGCAGTTTGATATTGCAAATCCAACGTAGATTTCGGATGGAATTACAATTACTGTCTGATGTAAGTGATTCTCATCGAAAGCGCTTATGTGTGTCGTACTTGAGTATTCTCTAACACAAGAGGTGCAAAGCCAATGTTTGCCATTCTGACTACTGCATTTAGGGAAACCCGTCCACATGTGTAGTGACTGGGAAAGTGTAGCATCTATACAAGCCAAGGGTTCTGAAGTCTGGCAAATTCTAAAAAAAAAATATGAAACTTAGTTGTTACGAATGATGTGACTGGGCCACGTTCCCCCGGAACAATGCGGAATATACTCGTACATGCTTTCTCGGCACGATCCTTGCACTGGATGGAAACAGAATGGAAAGCATCTCTTCCGACGATCACAGTAGGCGCTGTCGTTCGTGTTCAGGGAAAGCTGAAGTGATGTGATTATGTTTCATGAATATTACTCGTATATTGCTCGGTTACGGTTTGCCTGGCCGCTTAGGTAGCCGTTATCCATGTACAAGAGAGATATTTATCACTGCCCAAGAAACGAATATGAACACACACACTCTCTCTCTCTGTCTCTCTCTCTCTCTCTGTGTGTGTGTGTTTGTGTGTGTGTGTGTGTTTGTGTGTGTGTGTGTGTGTCCCTCCAAATCAGCGCGCGCGGGGAGGGAGAGAGAGAGGGTTTCTTTTTAAAGTGTTAACAAATGCAAATTATAATCCAGGAATGAAGGTAAACTATTTATGAGAATGCGCTGGAGTAACTGGGTGACAGGAATTCCGTTCTTTTCTATCGATAGTAGTTTATGTGGTGAATTAAAAATAGTAAATAATTAACAGCAGTGAAACGTCTGCCATATTTTGCTCTGTTTTAATGTGGTTGGTGAGTTTCTCTAATATAGCTAATTCTGTCGATTCGTTTTAGTTAAAGGAATATTTTGTGTAGAAAATTATAAAATCGTTTTGTATATTACATGAACAGAGGTCGACGCTTTCTGTTTATGCTTCTGGCCACGCAGCTGGGAGGATGCAAGCGGTGTCGATAAAGGTTGGAGAACACGTCGTAAAGGACTTCACGTGCCGCGATATAACAAAAACGAACTATGGGTACTAAAAGTTTTCCAGGAACGAAATGTTTATAATGTTTATGTTACGCTACGCCAGCTATTTCCCGTTTTCATAGGAGCTGCCGTAGGATAGATGTTTTTGCTACTTATGTACTTTTAATTAGCGCTGATTATGACGTAGTTTCGAGAGAAGAATGTGTTAAGCGATAAGACATAAGCACTGGGCTCAACGGAACAGGTAGTCCCACACAAAGCAGCAGCTGTCGATAAAAGTGAAATAAAAACTACTTTTATTGCGTCGTTCTCTGTGAAACTGTTGCATTTGGTGCCAAATGTCTTCCTCCCATCATATGTACATGCATTTATGACTTGTACAATAGCTTACCATAACTGCAATTTTATATCCGCTTTATCGCGGCTAACACTTAAAAAGAAACTAACAAATTTCCTTAGTTGTTTTTGTTGCAATATGAAGAAAAATGTATGCTTCAATATTATTTTAACCGATTTATTCCATCACAATTATTTACTTTCTTTTCCGTTTATTTTGATTTTTAGATATCCGCACCTCAATCAGTAAAAACGAAACCATTATAGGATCACTTTGTTGTCATCTGTCTGTCTGTCCGAATAGTAAAGACCCTTTTCCTCAGGAACGGGTAAATGTATTAAGTTGAAATTTGTGTCACATACTTAAGTGTATGTTCCCTTGGCGGAGCAATAAAACTGAAGCTTCTAAGTCAATGCAATCAAAAAATACGCCCATTTATGTCACATATTTTGATACTCGCAAGTAACTCATCAAACCCTATAGGGTACATCCCATTGGCGTAGAATTATAGAATTAGGCAAGGAGCAAGGTTTCACAATACAAGTACAGGAAAAAGTCCGGAAGCTGTTAATCTGATATTATCTCACACGGAAAAAATTTTCATTTGTTATCATAACGTGCAACCATAAGTTATCGAAACATCTTCTATGCGATTTCGTTACCTTCATATTCACTGCCTGCCTGAATCGAAATACTGTACCCTAATAATGGCTCCATTCGTGCTGAAAGGTTGATTTTTTTTGTTTTTGCGAAACACGTTATCCATTTACCCCATTTCAACGCGTGGACTTTATGATATAATTTCATAATCGATTATCGATTACTGAAGCAAAGTCAATCGTGACACTTAGCAATAGACTCCTTGGCCCTAATCTAAACTGATATTACTTAAATTCTATTTTTTAAGCATAAGACATGTTTATAACGACAACACAACATTGTTGATTGTTTACTGATTACATAGATATTATACGATCCTTATGAAACTGTATTTTGGGGTTCCTGTAAGAAATCCATGTTACGAATGTTGAAAACAGTTAAATTCATCGTCTCATATTTTGAGACCATGAACTGATTATTTACAAAACTAAAGACTATAAAGGATAGCAGACTTCAAAGGGGACATACTCATTCGGTTAATTCGAAAATTGTCTCACATATTAATGGAGAAAGTTATGACGCAGTATTGAAATTCCATCAAAAAACTCTTTACAAAAGTACCGTTCATTCGACTAATGCTAGAGGAGAAATGATCATGTTTTACAAATACAATTGTAACTCAAACGCATTACGTTAATTAATGTTAATAAAATATTTGCCACAATATTAAATTCTCCAAAACATCGGAAATATTACAGACTCCTAAAGCCTAAGACTAGTCTTAGAACCAGCACAAAAATTCCTCTAAGATGATATATTTTACTCATCATTTCAAAGTCGTTTTAAATTTCTTAAAAATTATATTTATGGGTTGGGAAAGGAATACTTGACTGAAATGTGGTAGCTACCACATTTGTACACTTTACTATTAATTTAAAATACAAAGAAAGAAACTCATTATTAGTTAAAACTATTATAAATTAAAATAGTGCTATCATTCAAGCAGCTTGATTCGACTTTGAAGTACATATCTCTACTTAGTTTTTGAGATCTCGCGTCTATACACAAATTTTTAAGAGGCGGTACAGGGCAGTTCAATGCGAGGTGATGAGGTAGGTCACTGTGACCGGCAATACCTGTATTTTTGTGAATGCATTCTAAAAGTAGGTTGACAACAGTGTAAAGTCATGGCCAATGGCTGTTGTTATTGTGAGCTCTGATTGTGATTTTTGGCCGGCCGAAGTGGCCGTGCGGTTAAAGGCGCTGCAGTCTGGAACCGCAAGACCGCTACGGTCGCAGGTTCGAATCCTGCCTCGGGCATGGATGTTTGTGATGTCCTTAGGTTAGTTAGGTTTAACTAGTTCTAAGTTCTAGGGGACTAATGACCTCAGCAGTTGAGTCCCATAGTGCTCAGAGCCATTTGAACCATTTTTTGTGATTTTTGTTTACGCAATAAACGTCATAGAATGAATACATGGTTCTGACTTACTAATATTTATACCTAGCACGAGTGAACTTTGGAACCAAACTCCTGGAATCGACAACAGCGCGTTTGATTCATCACGGTATTGCAAAACACAAAAGCTGTAATTGATCATCTGTTGAATGGGGCCTTAGAATTAAATCTTTTACTGACGTCGATTTTAGAAAACATCACAAGTCCTTTTACGAACTACGTTCAAATTCTTTTAGAGGTTTTTTCTCATTGGTACACATCCAGCAGATATATATATATATATATATATATATATATATATATATATATATATATATATATATATATATATCCACCTTTGTCTCATTTGGTTCTTCATCGACGAGGAACACACACTGCAATGGAACATTTAGAAGCGACACCCGTGTCCGAACCCACGACCTCCGCTTCACGGTAAACCGACGTGCGCAGCTGCGAGTGGTTTACACGGAAGACATGGACCGTGAAGACTAAATAAATGGAAAGCACGTGCTTGTAACGCCGAGAACACGCCGAAAACTGTTTTCATGTGCGCGCTGACAGTTTTACGGTCTGCAATGTAAACGGAAAGCCGTACACGAAGCAGTTCCTCGCAGAGATATATTGCGGTGGAGGTTTATCGCACACAAGTTCGCCTCCGAGGCGTGCGAGCGAACGGATAATTTTGGGGAACTACCCGGCGGTTTCCATGCCTTAACGACTCACAACAGCTAAATAAAGAGTTTGGTCATTGCTGTCGATAAACCTCTGCGACGTTTATCCCAAGGAGTCGAGGGTGATAGACTGTGAGGTCACTGATAAATAACTTCATGAAATCATTGTCGTGCTACTCCTGTAATCTGATGTGATCAACGAGTTCACTGACAACATTAAAAAGCGACTACAGATGTAATTCCACGTTATTGTCACATGCTGACAGGTTGATGGCCAAGTAATAGTTGTTCGTCACCTGGGGAGAACAGCTGCCTCAGCTCCACGGGAGACAATCAAATTCGTAAAACAATAAGCCAAGCAACGCAAGTTAATTTTTACCAGCCTCAAGATTTCTACGACTCTCGGATACGGAGGAGGAGCTGACTTATGAGAATGTCTACATGTACATCTACATCTACATCTATACTCCGCAAGCCACTTTACAGTGTGTGGTGGAGGGTACATCGTCTGCCGTCATCACTTCCGTCCTTCATGTTTCATTGACGAATGGTGCGTGGTAAGAGCGACTATCGATTAACCTCCGTATGAGCTCTTTTTTCGCTGATTTTCTCGTCGTGTTTGTTTCGCTGGTCATCTACAGGAGGAGGTAATATTTTGTCCGACTCATCTTGGGACGTACACTCTCGGGATGCCAACAGTAAACTGCTCCGTGATGCACAACGCCTCTCTTGAAGCATCTGCCACTGGAGTTTTTTGAACATTGTTGACAGTCTCATGCTTACTTTCCGCTCCTCTTAGTTCTACGTTCTGATGGGTAACTTTTTCTACTCTACTGAAAAGTAATTTCAGAGAAAACCTTCAATTTAATTTTTTGTGTTTTTTTCTAATTAAAATTAGCACTGTAGTACAGTAATGTTAAGTAATTTCCGGTATTGCACTTAAATTAAATTAAATGTACATCTTCACTTCTTTCCACGTTCCATATCCACGGGATCCACGTAATACAGTACAATAGTAACCCACTGTTACTCTATGAACAGTCCTCCTCTTTGAACAACATGGAAACTTACTTAGAATATTTAAAAAAATAAAAAACAGGATTTATTACGTCAAGTGTTCTAATGTTTCACAGCCGTCGAGTAAACTGATGTATATACGCCATTTGTCCATATCCCTAGTTGAGTGGTAGCGCACCATACTGCCATGCGGAGGATCCGTGTTCGATTCCCAGTACTGTCAGGTTTTTCTCCTTGGTGGAAGGATTGGAATAGGTTGCACTGAGTTTCGTGATGCCAGCTGAGGAGCTACTTGTCCAAGTAGTAGAGGCTCCACGTCACGAAAACTGACAACGGCCAGAAGATCGGTGTGTGCTGAGCCAACGACCCTCCACGCAGCACCTTTGACGTCACTGGCATAGGACGACACAGCAGTCGGTCGGACCCGATGGGCTAGCCACGCCCTGTAGACGGAGTTTACGTTTATATACGCTATCTGATCAAAAGTTTCTGGACATCCCTTGTGTGATGCGGTGTTAATCACTAGATATCACGAGAGACGGACCCACCAGCATAAAAAGGAGGCGAGGAATATTGCGTTGCCAGTAGAGAAGCACTAACAGCAGGTTGGACCGGTCAGAAGGGTCAGTGGGGCTCTAGTGTACATCTGACCCGAATAACAAATCCACTAGGGTCATTTCAACTATTCTAAAGCTGACAAAGTCGACTGTTGGTGACGCAACCGTGAATTGAAAACGAAAAGGAACAAGCACAGCCAAACCGAGACCCTGCACACCTCATGTACTGACAAATACGGACCGTCGAGCATTCCGGAGCGCCGTTGTAAAAAACTGCATGAAATCAGCGGAATGAATCACTCGTGAGTTCCACCAGCAGACCAGCTGGCATTTTGAGAGTGCGTAGGGAATTAAACAGAATGGCGTACAGTGATCGAGTAGCTTCTCATAAGGCACACATTTCTGCAGTCAGTGCTAAACGACGCTTGAGGTGCTGTTAAAAGCGATGCCACTGGTCAGTGGATGATTGGAAACGTGTTATTTGGAGCGATGAATCACGCTGCACCCCGAGGCTGCTCGAGGGAAGGGTTTGGGTTTCGGCGAATGCATGGAGCTCATTACCTACCGTCATGTACAGTGCAAACAGGAAAGTACGGAAGAAATGATGTTACGATATGGAGGTGTTTTTCCTGGCGGGGTGTAGTCTCCTTATTGCACTTAAGTAAACGTTAAATGTGTGGGATGTGAACACATTTTGCAGCACTGTGTATTGCGAAGAGTAGAGCGATAGTTCGGAGATGTTGACTGCCTGTATCAACATGACAATGCACCCTGTCATTATACAGCATCCGCGAAGCACAAGCTATTTTTTGACAAAATCGTCCCTGAAAAGCATTGGCCTGTCCAGTGTCCCGAGCCTGAAACCAATAGAGCACGTCTGGGGTGAATCAGAAAGTCGTATTCGCTCCAGACAGCAGTGTCCAGCATCACTACCTTATCTGGTTTTGGCTCCTGTGGAAGAATGGGCTGCCACCCCTCCACAGACATTCAAACTCTTCACTGAAAGTGCCCGTAGCAACTTTCAAGCCATCATAAACTGGAAGGTTGGGCACACCCCGTATTAATGAGCACTAACAGGTGTCCAGATACTTTTAATCAGATAATGTAGTTCACTGCCTGGTGCAAACCTTTTACACTAGGCGTCCGCAGCTCGTGGTCGTGCGGTAGCGTTCTCGCTTCCCGCGCCCGGGTTCCCGGGTTCGATTCCCGGCGGGTCAGGGATTTTCTCTGCCTCGTGATGACTGGGTGTTGTGTGATATCCTTAGATTAGTTAGGTTTAAGTAGTTCTAAGTTCTAGGGGACTGATGACCATAGATGTTAAGTCCCATAGTGCTCAGAGCCTTTTACACTAGGCGTCACTACGGAGGCTTGGTGCCCGACAATAGTGTAGATACGAGGGGCGTTCAACAAGAAATTCGACACATTTTTTTCTCAGCCTGTTGCGGTTGAAAAAAGGCAGAATTTATTGTGGGATATCCTTGAATATTCTCCTTTCAGCCCCTGAAGTTTCATGAAGTTCCGATAGACGGCGGTGCTATAGATAGCCTTCAAAATGGCGTCTGCAACGGAGGTGCGTTCCATGCAGAGAGGTGTCATTGAGTTTTTTTTGGCGGAAAATCTGAACATCGCAGATAATCATAGGCAGCTGCAGAATCTCTACGGAGACTTGGCAGTGAAAAAAGCACGATGAGTCGTTGGGCGAGGCGTCTGTCATCATCGCAACAAGGTCGCGCAAGCCTGCCCGATTGCTCGCACCCAGCTGTGACCCCTGCAATGTTGGAATGGGCGGACAGTCTCATTCGAGGTGATCAACGGATCACACTCAAACATCTCGCTGCAAAAGTGGACGTCTCTGTTGGTTGTGCTGACACAATTGACCATCAGTTGGGGTACTCTGAGGTGTGTGCCCGCTGAGTTTCTCGCCGCCTAACAGAAGTCGATAAAGAGCAACGAAGGACTATCTGTGCGGAGTTGCGTCGCGTTATACGAGGCTGATCCTGACAGTTTTTTGTCGAACATCATCACAGGGAATGAAACGCCGTTTCGTCACTTCGAACCGGAAACAAAACGGCAGTCCATGGAGTGGCGTCGCACCACCTCTCCTCCGAAGAGAAAGTTCAAAGCCGCACTCTCAGCCGGTATAGTCATGGATATAGTCTTCTGGGACTCTGAAGGGGTTATTCTGTTTCATATTTTTCTCGTGGTGCAACTATCAATTCTGAAGTGTGTTCTACCACCCTCAGGAAAGTGAAGAAACACCGAGCGAGGTGGCGCAGTGGCTAGCACACTGGACTCGCATTCGGGAGGACGACGGTTCAATCCCGCGTTCGGCCATCCTGATTTAGGTTTTCCGTGATTTCTCTAAATCGCTCTAGACAAATTCCGGGATGGTTCCTTCGAAAAGGGCGCGGCCGACTTCCTTCCCCACCCTTTTCTAATCCGATGAGACCGATGACCTCGCTTCTGGTTTCCTCCCCCAAAACAGCCCAACAACAAAGTGAGGAAACGACTTCAGCGTGTTCGTTGTGACGCAAATGCAAACTAAATTCTTCTTCAGGACGACGGAATATCTCACACAAGTATGCACAACCGAGAGGAATTCACAAAACTTCATTGGACTAATCTTCCTCGCCACGCGGGATGAGCCGAGCGGTTTAAGGCGCTGCAGTCATGGACTGTACGGCTGGTCCCGGCGGAGGTTCGAGTCCTCCCTAGGGCATGGGTGTGTGTGTTTGTCCTTAGGATAATTTATGTTAAGTATTGTGTAAGCTTAGGGACTGATGACTTTAGCAGTTAAGTCCCATAAGAATTCACACACATTTGAACATTTTTTTTGTTCTTCCTCATCGACCCTACAGCCCGGATCTCGCACCTTCCGATTTCCATCTATTTAGCCCAATGAAGGATGCACTCCACGGGAAGCAGACATGGATGATGGGAGGTTATTTCTGCAGCAAGGCGTTGGCTTAGAAGTCAACCATTAGAGTGATACCAATGCGGCATACAGGCCCCCCCCCCCCCCCCTCCCACCCAGTAAGGTGTCGTAAGGCCGTCGCACTCAACAGAGTTTATGTTGAAAAGCACGGTTTTGTAGCCAGACCAGAAGAATGGGGGATAACATGGTGATTGGGATCCTGAATAAAACCAACCTGAATTCAGAAAAGAAAACGTGTTGCAATACTTATTGAACGCCCCTCGTAAAACAATTTTCCCGGGTTTTATGCCTACGTGTCTACGTTTATTTGCGTGACCCACCGAGTATGAATGTCTGTGAAATGGGTATTGAGATGAGTGGAAAATAATTTTTTGGCTATCTAAAATTGTTCTCATAATGTCATGTAACTATAGTACGGTGTAAGTTTTGCCCATAAGCGCTCGGCAGAATTAGAATGTCATTACTTCATTAATACAGAGAGATATAGTTGAAAAGTATTGTGAATTTTGTACGGGCAATTCATGGGCATCTCAACAATTCGCATTCGGTATTTGGAATGAATTTGGCTTAAGGAGTCGAAGACATAAATGTAAGGGCATTTTGCTTGTGTACGACAAGCGTAACGCCTCAGATGTCGCTATATTTTGCTTATCGTGAAGGAAGGGGTATCCACCGTTATTATTATATTTTGTGCTAAAATTCACGTTACAATGTTCTGCAAATTCTGAGGACGAGAAGTAACATAACATATTAACTATTCGGTGGAAACGAATGAAAGTATCGGAGCATTTTGCCGGAGGTCTCCCATTCGTGCACAGAAAGCTGGACGTCACATGACGTGAGATCAGAGTGACTATAGTGCCACAGCGCCAAATGGGGCTGGCCCCACAACACGAAGCAGTTGAAGGAGCGGGAGAAGACTGTGTGTGTCAATCAGAGAGCAGTTACGGTGCACTGTGGTGGTCGTCTTCAGTAGAACATGACCCAGGGACGACATCTGGATGACTTCACTCGAGGAAGAATCATCCAGAAACTGGAAGAAGGACGAAGTGGGTGAATGTAGCCCAGGAGTTTGGTGTTGCTCACAGCATTGTTTCACGTGTATGGGGAGCGCTCCGAACCGCAGGCACTGCTGCCCGAAGGAGAGAAGGTCGCAGACCACGATCAACTAGACCAGTAGATGACCGCAACAGGCAAGAAAGGACCTACGTCAAACAGTGGCTGCAAATGCAACTGCCTTCTAGGAGGAGTGCAAGGGGTGCAATCTCACGTTCCTCATGGGCACGTCTACTGCATGGGAAGGGGAGGGGGGGGGTCTCTCCGCCCACGATTAGTACGCTGTATTCCGTCGACACCCGCACACTGGCGAAACCGTTTACATTGCTACCAAGAGCATAGGGACTGAACCACAGAGGGGGCATGCTCTTCTCTACTGAAAGCAGATTCAGTCTGAGTAGTGATTCTGGACGTACCCTTATACGGCGAGAGGTGGGAACACATAATGCACCTAGGAACATTGTACAACACGATCGTTTTGCTGGTGCAGGTGTTATGGTCTGGGAAGAAACGTACTGACCTCGAGCTCTTCGAACATGGTATGCTCACCGGTCAACGGTATTGTGACAGTGTAGCCCATCCCCATGCGCGGTTTTTCAGGGCTGTGTTCGTCTCTGACCTCATTTTTATGGGCGACGATATGGCACCGCATTAAAAAGCGCACGTGGAGGAGCTCTTGGATCGAGAGGATGTTCGGCGACGGGACTACCCTGCCCATTACCACGACTTAAATCCAATTGGCACATGTGGGATGCGTTGTGGAGACACATGTCACCATTCAGCATGTCACCATTCAGCAGCGACTATTTAGTAGTAGCTCTGTTAGAGGAATGGAACGTCCAACCACAAGAATTCCTTACCAACCTTGTGGCCAGTATGGGAGAATGTTGCAGAGCATATACCTTTTGTAACATCGAGGAGACCACCGTAAATTGGGATGAATTTAGTGTAATTATTGTCTTTGTATAAAAATTCATTTCCGTTCGCCTCGCTGCGTATTTCTTTCTACTATCTTCTATACTATACTATACTATACTATACTGTAGCATTTCTTTCTATGTATGTTCCGAGTATCATTGATGTGTGTTAGTTGGCAGTGACACATCATGTAAAAGATAAGTTTTGCACGCCAATATATATTCGAGTTCCTTTTATAATAAATTATCCTACCGTAGCTTTGTCAAGTGCCTTTCTAGTACGCCAGAGTGAAATAGGAAAAAAATGATTCAAATGGCTCTGAGCACTATGCGACTTAACTTCTGAGGTCATCAGTCGCCTAGAACTTAGAACTACTTAAACCTAACTAACCTAAGGACATCACACACATCCATGCCCGAGGCAGGATTTCAACCTGCGACCGTAGCAGCAGCGCGGTTCAGGACTGAAGGGCCTAGAACCGCTCGGCCACAGCGGCCGGCCTGTGCCGGCCGGGCATCCTTCATGTGGCCTTTAGTTGGTTTCCCTCATTTGACTATGTGAATAGCGGTATCGTGCGCACGTCTCGCCTCAGTTTAAACGTTCGCACCGTTTCATATGGAACAACAGGAGACGCAGACAGTTGGGGTACACAACTTACATAGCGGTGAGGAGGGAGAGGGGGTGGATGAGGGGAGGGGGATGTGGTGGCGACAGGAAGCGCATCCATTCACCTTCTGCTTCGTACTTCGGCAAATCCAATGATTAAGACGCCGACCCCGTGAAGATAAGCAATACAAGCCATAAAAAAAGAAGAAGAGATTGATTGGTAGCACACACGAACATTATCGGATTATCTAACTCTCATGATCTGATGAAGATACCCTTAGTCGGAGTCGAAACCAGGTCAATTCGATAAAATTTGTGCAACCGATTGGCCATTTTCATCCTTCATTATCTAACTCTTGTCACATAAATATATGGCCATACGTCCACATAAGTTAGCGTTACGATATTAGTTCTTTATAGCTCTGAGCCTATATATTTTCAACACATTGAGCGGCTTTTTTGTATGAACTAGACCTTTGTAGTGCTTACCAATGAAAACTAATTTTGTCTGATTTTACGTATTTCGATTTGCGTCCGTAGCAGCCACAGTTATTCACCACTGTTGTTACTGTTGGAATAATCTACGAAGACATGGCAAATAAATGTGAATTTAAGTCTTAACTCAAAATGTAAGCCGGCCGCTGGTGGCCGAGCGGTTCTGGCGCTACAGTCTGGAACCGCGCGACCGCTAAGGTCGCAGGTTCGAATCCTGCCTCGGGCATGGATGTGTGTGTTGTCCTTAGGTTAGTTAGGTTTAAGTAGTTCTAGGGGACTTATGACCTCAGCAGTTGAGTCCCATAGTGCTCAGAGCCATTTGAACCATTTTTTTTTTCAAAATGTAAACAAACATGACAGTTTAGGTTGGCCACAGGCGCAGTACGCGGTGCTCAGGCCATACGTATTCCTGCTCCGTGGTGTGACCGTACGACAGTGCCGGCGGCCAGCGTTGTCAGAGGATACGGGGCTGTCGAAGCACAGAGCATCTGCTGGTATGCTGATGCTGCGCCACCGGATGGAGATTGTATTAGCGCGTAGGCGCGTGCAAAGTCAACCTCCATTGCGGTTACGCTTCGTACTCACAGCCTAGCGGAGATCGTAACGTTGTAACATTCGAACACACTTTATGTTTACTTAAAAGTGTCCTTCTTTGCTACTAATATGTTAATGCTGGAGTCTACGTTTTAATATGTAGCTAGAAGTTGGAACGGCAATGGATTAAGGAAAACGCACTTCACTGTTCTATTACGTCATTATGGTTAGCGCAAGAACTGCATATTTCCTATAATTCACTTAGTTTATTATTTGCATTATTTTATGTAACAGATAAAATTTAAAAATTTCATTATTAATAATATTTTCCAATATTGTAACCGTAAGACTCGGAAATCCACATATCAGGGAAGTGAGCTGTAATAAAAATAACTAATGTGAGAGAAACAAGAGAAGACGACATACAGGATGATCGTTGTAGCGGTATTTCTCCTTCCTTCTTGTTGAAAAATCGTACACGCCGTTGTAAGTTAAACATTGGAAGGGTGCTGAAATTTTTTTGTAACTTAGGGGACGCATTGGTAAATCACGCAGTCACAGTGCACATACCGAGCACTGGCTCTGAGCACTATGGGACTTAACATCGGAGGTCATCAGTTCCCTAGACTTAGAACTAGTTAAACCTAACTAACCTAAGGACATCACACACATCCATGCCCGAGGCAGGATTCGAACCTGCGACCGTAGCAGCAGCGCGGTTCCGGACTGAAGCGCCTAGAACCGCTCGGCCACATCGGCCGCCTACCGAGTAAGTAACTGACTTTATTCTGTATACATGCAAACAAATACACATTAACTTAAGCTAGATCTCATATATTATGTCTGGGACAAGCCGTCCCAGAATTAAATTTAAAACTGTTCCCATTCCGTATCCCCAGGTTCATTTGGTTGTAAGGCAAGTGCCGGATGTGGAAAAAAGTGTGAAATCGAAATGAATTCTAAAGAATGCGAAGTGAAGAGGAATGGTAATTTTTGAAAAATAAAACAGGATATTGGTACCAAGTAGCTTGCTATACTGAAAGCATGTAACAACATGTAAAGTTAAAGTTGCACTACAGAGATTGCGATAATATGGACTGGATTATACATGAAAAGGAATGGTGCAGTTCCATTTGCTAAAATTGTGTGGTCGTCGCCTTCTCGCTTAAATAATTTGAATATTTTTTTGTTTGATAAATTAGAAGTGCTGGGTCGTCATGTTGACAGTCGCGTAAATTTCGAGAAACTGGTTAATATCACTGTTTATTTAAATCATGGTACCATATTTTAATGAAGACTCGTTGTTGTTGTGAACATTTTGGTTTTTCAGTGCATGTACAAGAGAGAGTTTTGATACTTCAAAAACAACGCTGCTACTGACTGCATAATGGAACTGTCTTACGAAAAACTGAAGCCCACTATGCCAAAAGTGGCGATCTGTTCCTGAAAACGTCAAGCGAGAGATTCACTAAACAGCAATGGGCAGCCATACTAACGACAAAGGAGGACGATGTGAGGAGCTTTGGCTATGGATAGCGAGAAGGTTTACATAAAATAGCCCAAGTGAAACTCAGGACGTGCTTTAGGCCATGTACACCAGAGCAGTTTACATAGTTTCGTCTACTATATTCAAAATAATTCAGAAGAAGGTAACGTATTTTAAAATACTCGGTCCAAGTTCCTTTGCCGCACTCGAGGTATTATTACAAATTGTGAGGATGACTGTGGATGGCGAAAACAGACTCGTTAAGAAAGGCACTTTTCGAATCTCAGAAATACGACAAATACAAACAAAAATTTCATATTGTATTTTGATATGATAACTGCACTAAACAGAATTTCATCTAACTAAATGTAACGAATGTCCAATTTCACTGCTATTTCCGTTTATTTTATGATGTCCTCTGTTTCTATATCTGAATATGTGTTATGTTATTCACATTTTGTTATATCAGTTTGATAGCAGCACCGTTTGATGTGGAACTGCTGGTGTTTTGTTGGTGACGTATTAGTACGAACGGTAATCAACAGAAAGGCAGATTGTAGGTATCTTAATGAGTTTCGAGAGTTAGTAGGCGCTCGTACACGTCATTCAGGTACTGTACTCGTATTGTGTTTCACTGTGACTGGGCGCACTCTGTCATCGTGCAAGACCACAACAAATTCCAGGAGACTTTCTATTACACTGGTGCTGCAAACCTTTGTTACACTGATACGACCATTACGCACATATGATGGTATGAAAATCACCAACAACGCCTGTTGATATTTTTATTGACTGAAAGTTGCGTGAATAACTTACAACAGTGTAAATTAAATGTTCTTAGGGCGACTGTGATACTGTTTTCGGATCTGTGCCCTCTGAAACATAATAACCCATTTTGTTTTTGTCTCGAGATTATCTTATGACAGTATCGTGTTAAATGGTGGATTAGATAGTCTATTTGTTTTTTAATTATTCTTTGTATGTCGCTTTCCATCCATCCAGACACATATAAAGGTATAATGTAATTCAATCAAAGGGCTTGATGGCAAAGAAGTTCATTGCCGTAGCTGATGTAGTGTTCGCCGCACATAAGGCTTACCCATAGGTGACGTAAGCCTCGTACACAGAATGTGTAAGTAGGCTATTTAGGTTTTCTTATTGGTAACGCCACATAGCGCTCTGTATGAAAATCACTGGCTGTGCTGTGTGCAGTCTGTGGCTGGTTTGCATTGTTGTTGGCCATTGTAGTGTTGGGCAGTTGGCTGTTAACAGCGCGTAGCGTTGGCAGTTGGAGGTGAGCCGCCAGCAGTGGTGGATGTGGGGAAGTGAGATGGCGGATGTTTGAGAATGGATAATCTGGAGGTGTGTCCGTCAGAAACAGTAGATTTGTAAGAATGGATGTCATGAACTGCTATATATATTATGACTATTAAGATAAATACATTTTTTGTTCTCTGTTAAAATCTTTCATTTGCTAACTATGCCTATCAGTAGTTAGTGCCTTCCGTAGTTTGAATCTTTAATTTAGCTGGCAGTAGTGGCGCTCGCTGTTTTGCAGTAGTTCGAGTAACGAAGATTTTTGTGAGGTAAGTGATTTGTGAAACGTATAGGTTAATGTTAGTCAGGGCCATTCTTTTGTAGGGATTACGGAAAGTCAGATTGCGTTGCGCCAAAATATTGTGTGTCAGTTTAAGCACAGTCATGTATAATTTTTCAAAGTGGACGTTTCATATGTCGACCCTTAGCCAAGGATACCTCACTGGAATCTTCTGATTTTTTCTTGTAGTTTGTGTAATTAGTGTAGCTTTAGTTTATTGCTAGCGCGTAATTGTAGAGAGAATCTCCTTTGTAGTTGCAGTCTTTCATTGTTGTACAGTAAAACAGTTGTGGCATGCATGTAAATTTGCACCAAGTATTTCGCAGCTGCGCTTGCAATTAACTAGATATTTTTTTCAGTGCTATGTTAATGTGTTCTCTTATTTTTGCTCTTCAAATTGTGCTTTTCTGTGTTATCGTGTGAAATATTGTGACAATAATGACGAGTGAAAAACGTTACACTAGGCTCCAAAGTAAACTGAGAAATAATAGTGGCGACGAGCGTAGCTTATCACCACCACTGTGTAATGAATTAACAGACATTCAAAGTAGTAATTTGGTAATTGTGCATAGGGAAATGGAGCGGGCGGCAAATAATGGTGTAGACAGTGAAACAAGTAGTGAACAGGGAAGCATTATCGATCGATCGGTCGGCAACAGCTCGCCTCAGGAATCCGAAATGACAGAACACAATATTGCAAATGCTGTAGGCTCAGGTTTTGGGCCCTCACCGTTTTCTCAAATAAGTCAAGACACATTTTCTGCTCGTCAAAATGTAAATGTTGCCGGTGCAAATGCACTGCCGAAAAGCATAGAGGAACAGATTCCAGACACTAATACATTATTATTGCAATTAATGTAGCAAATGAAACAAAATCAGAGACAAACACAGCAACAGTTAGACACAATGGAACAAAATCTTCAAAAGTTAGACACAATGGAACAACACCAGAGACAAACACAGCAACAGTTAGACACAATGGAACAAAATCAGAGACAAACTCAGCAAAAGCTTCAAAAGTTAGACACCACACTTGAACAAACACGTGAAGATTTAACTACTGAGTTACATAACATTGAATCGAAATGTCAAAAAGTCTGTAATGACGTAAAAACACAAATTTGTGAGCATTTTCAACCTATTTTTTCGCGGCATGAAAATGCATTACAGAATCACGAAGCAGCCATAAAAGAAGTGCAAACTATTGTTCATGAAAATCATGAGACCTTGCAAGCTAAAATTGACTCAGTTGCATCTACCGATTCGGTTACGCAACTTGCAAAAACTCAGGAAAACTTAAAGGACACAGTAGATACTCTGAAAATTGGTTCAGAAAGACACATGGAGGAAATTAGTTCACTATCAGAGAAAGTAGTCGAACTTTCGGATCAGCTAAATAATTTATCTGCGAAGGTAGATGATAATCTGAATGACGCAAGACCGGTAGTCTTTAATGACACAGAAGAGTACGAACAAATTAGGAAATTCAAACAAAATCAGAATCAAATTAATACACAACACCAAAGAGAAATCCGGGAAGTACAAGATCAGCTGACACAGGTAATACAAGAATTACGTATTTCAGAGGACACTCGCGCTCCAACACGGGAAGAGGGACTTAGAAATACGGAAAAGCCGCAAAATTATAACACAGCGCATTTCGGAAATTATGAAAGAAATTGGCAAGGTGCACCGAATTTTGAAATGGAACCGCCGAAACGACGCAACAATGACCGACATGCGACTCGCCGACACGATGATTTTGACTATAAGCTGTTCATTACTACACGCAAATTCAAAACATTTAAGAATTCTGGCAACGACATTCATCCACAAGCGTGGCTTCATCAATTCTTTCATTGTTTCCCACCCAACTGGTCATTAGAGCACAGATTAGAATTTATGTGTGGCTATTTAGAGAATGAACCAGCTGTAAGAATGCGATCGGTCATTCACGATTGCCACAGTGAAGGAGAATTTTATCATGCCTTCCTCTCAGCATATTGGTCTCAAGCTACACAAGACCGAGTAAAACATAGCATCATAATGATGAAACATTTCGAACAATTTGAATTTTCCAGTCTTGTGAAATATTTTGAAGACATGTTGCACAAGAATCAGTACCTGTCAAACCCATACAGCCCCTCAGAACTCATCCGCATTTGCTTAATCAAATTACCTGAACATTTACGACATATTATTTTGGCAGGACGTTGAAAAGACGACATTGAAGCTTTTCAGGGACTCTTACAAGAATTAGAAATTGACACTGACAATCGCGGAACACGAAAACAGGAACACAACAATTACAGGTCACATCCGTCGCAATTCCGCGATGAAAGAAATAATAACTGGACACGACAAGGCTATTCTCACAACACAAATCGTGACCAAAACAGACACCACCCGTATGACAACCACTGGCAGAGTAATAGTTACAGAGAAAGTTCGCATTTCCGTAGTAATGAATATGACAGAGACAATCATAGAAAGAGACAATATGGTAACTAGAACTATTATTATCAAGGGAGACAGAATAATTTCAGACGCAACAGTTCAGCGCGCAGTTACGATTCAGGGAGAAATTCTCCACCACGTGACCGACAAGAAAGGAACTGTGGAATCTACCGACATGACGACAGACGATATAATCATAACGACAGACCTGAATTTTATCATAACTGGCGGGATTCAAACAGAGCAGGGCACTCTCGACAAGGTGAATTTGTAGAAGTTAGGTCTCCTAATCCTAATAACGACGCGCGCCAACAAAGAGACAGACAATGACTCGCACAGCAGGCAGCCACGTGCGCCAGCTGGCTCAGAGAAAAATAACATAGATGCTAACCTTGAGAAAAATTCCAGTATTCTTTACCGATGTATACCACACGATGAGCCGGCCGAAGTGGCCGTGCGGTTAAAGGCGCTGCAGTCTGGAACCGCAAGACCGGTACGGTTGCAGGTTCGAATCCTGCCTCGGGCATGGATGTTTGTGATGTCTTTAGGTTAGTTAGGTTTAACTAGTTCTAAGTTCTAGGGGACTAATGACCTCAGCAGTTGAGTCCCATAGTGCTCAGAGCCATTTGAACCATTTTTGAACCAGACGATGATTCTGTTGAAGCTGGAGCTCTGCATAGTAGTAAGAGTAAAAGCTTGCACCACATTTCACATGTTAAACCGTTTATTGAAAGATAATCTGCTTTTTAACTTTGTCTTTGCCATATAACTTTTCACTTTACATTACTAGTATCCTTTGTCAGACTTGGAATCTGTTAACATGCAACAATGTTTGAAGTTAAATATCCAGTCAAGAACAAAGAGAACTTATTTCAACAGAAATTAGGAATGCATTGTTATAGTGAACAGACGACACAGTGTTGTTATTTGTACATTCTTGCTTGTTAGTTGCACGATTACTTAACGACTATCAGGTTTACATACTTAGAACATATACTGCTAATGAGATTTTAATGCAACATTTTGGTTTACTTGAAAATACATTCTTTATTTGAAGTACTTTCTGTGAGATTAAAGATGACTTAGTATTTGGTTTCTTTGACAGCTACACGATTATATCATGACGCTACTAATATGTGACACAATGTACATTGTTGCTTTTGCGCTGTATCTGTTTTATATCTGCACAGTTTTTCTGCATTATTCTGGAAAGTAAAACATGTTTTAGTAGTAACTTTTCTGGTATAGCTACAATGAGACAGCCTTTTTCGTAGCACAATAATACGTTACATTATGGTACTTTCTTGATCACGATAAGGTACATAATAACTACGATATCTATACGCAAAGCATTTCACTTTCGTTTATGATGAGGTAAGTACATTGACTTCAGCAGAACTTTGCTTACAGAGGACGATAACTACGACACTTCCACAGAATTATCTTACAGCAAGACGCACATTTAGCGCTACAGGACACGCATTTGAGAGATTAATTTTGTACTTAAACCATTTATTTTTCAAGATTTTTGAATTACAAAGAAAGTTTTCCTTGATACATTTCATTCCATTGCTGTAATCTGTAACACCTGAGGGTATTATTCATTTATCCTCAGGGGGGTACACGCTTACTTTGTGTACCATGTGTTTGACAAGCACAAGGAGCCCTAGCTAATATGGTACTTGCTTGTACAACTTTACACATCGGTACCATATTTCTCTAACACATAAATTACACAGCTATCTGATCATCTAACTGGGAGAGACAAACATTTATTTTACTACATCAGTGACAGATGGATAACTTCACACTTATGAAACTGTATTTTGTCTGTACTTTGTGAACTGTTCATATTTTTTTGGAACCATTGCGATGCTACGAGAGCTTTGAATGATGTATTTGGTATGGGATCATGATTTTTAAAGTACGTTTGAGGTAGATGACACTATTGAAGTGGCAGAGATTTTTTTTAGGTTTTGAAATTATTGCAGAAAGCTACGACGTTTTTGAGATTTGACTGAGGTGTTATGATGTTATTATTACGATGACGATGTGATATGTATTATGCTGTTGAGATATGTTTATGATCAATGAGATGATGCTATATGAGGAATCTGATTATGCTATGTATTTATTATGATGAAATATTGAAGATGTGTTGATGAATATGTATATGTGTTAAGGTAAGGAATAAGGAGTAGTGGTTAGGGATTCTGACTTGTGATAAAGAATGATGGAAACCAAGAATCGTACTTTAACAGTTATGAAATGTGTGTAAATGCGTGAATGTATCACAATGCCGGCGAAAATTTTTTGGACACTGTTATATTTATAGGATTTTGTTTCTACACATTTGTAACACAAATTCTCAACCTGTGAAATTTTTATGTGAGACTGTTACTGCTCTCATAAATATTTCGGTAAAAAAGTTAAGTGACCACCTACACGTAATGCGTCGTGGGCACCCAGCTGCGCGACAATCGCCTGGAAAAAGCCATTAGTGTGTGCCTTTCAGAGGCACAGGTGGAGAAAAAAAAAGAAGAGAGGCCATTATCCTCGCTATTGACATTTCTTTGTAGAAAGCATCGCAAATACGACACGCTCAAACTTGAAAACATATGATTATACTGTGGAGCTTTTAATTTATGATATTTACTAAAATGCCTAATGAAATGATGAGAAACATTTTACATCTATTGTCTTTCTAGTTGAGAGTTTGCTCATTTTGTTTAATATCAAGTTTCTAGCTGCAGCAGCATTGGTTAAAATAAAATTTAATAGATGTACTAATATCACTATTTTCTGTCTACAGACCCAGTAAGGAATAATTTTATGATGTACTTTCGTAGAAAAGAGAGCACAAATAGACATTTCCCTTCACAGGAATTGCAAAAATAATTTTTTAACAGGTTGGTAACTTATCTGCTAGAGTAAGTCAAGGTGATGCATCACTCTAGTGTTAAGATGTGACATAGGTATTAAACATGGCCATTTTTACTGTAATATTTTTTCTGCTTGAGCTATGTCATGTTTAGATATAAGTTATTGAATTTGCTGCTGCTGTTTGCCAGGCATAATGCTACTAAATTTCACTTTGCATTACCCTGTTAAGCCAGTTTTACTACTGATTTATTTTTCTTGTTTGCCGCTCATTGCCTTATATTAGTTGTAATATTGCTGCTTGCTTTGACAATTTCCATTTTTTCCATTGCTGTTTGTGTTAATTGTTTTGTGCTGCTGCATTGCCTCGTCCCTTAGTTTAGCATCTGAGCTCAGTAGATTTAAGTTAGCTTAAGATGGGATAGGCTATATGTGAGAACGAGTTGTGATGAATTGGAAGAAATGCATTGGGAAGCTATAAGAAAATGGTTTGGCCAAAAAAGAATTTTGAAAGAGGATGTGAACAGAATACAGAAAGCATGCTTGGATAGGATTTTTTTTGGTGGAAACAAATGTTGAAATAAGGGGAAAGATCTACAGAACGAAGTTTTGGGTTGGACTGCAGTACCAAATGTTACACTGAAAACAAACCCTGCACTTTCCTTTTGTATTAATTTATGTTGTAGAATTTTTCAAATACTATGTTATTTACTTTGTAAAGATGTTTAGACATTATTTATTCTGTTTTGTTTTAATGCTCATGTGTGAAGTTGATGTTTCAAAAGTTATTCTGATCTTTTATGTATTTACTTATGTCATAATTCCTGTAACACTGATGTATATGTTATTTCGATTCTTCTGTAAAGCCTGCATTACCACAAATGTTATCTGTATTGTTATGTTCTTTAATGATATATTTTGTACCTTTGTTATAAAATTGTAATTGACACCAGTTCATCAAATTAAGTAACTTGTAAGTTACATTTCACTGCACACGTTTCTGTTGGTCATAGTATATGGACAATATGTGAGAAGTAGGGACTGTTAGTGTTCACACGTGTGTTAATAATTCAGCAAGGGACTGGATAACAGCATTGCTGGTTCTAAGAACAATTCCAAAAACTTTGTGAGTGCACAAGTGGTGGTTTATGGAATTGCTATATTGTCCGCAAGACCCTTCAATGGTGATTGTGCAACTGCACAGTTGCAACAGATGGCTGCTGGCCTTCTCTACAAGGACTACAGTGAGTCTGCATCTTTGATGGCTCACCAATACCATTATCTCTACAAGGACTGAAATGGGTCTGCATCTTTGATGGCCCACCAGTACCATTATCTCTATAAGGACTGCAGTGGGTCTGCACCTCTGGTGGCCCACCAATAACATAATCTCTACCAGGACTACAGTGGGTCTACTCTGTGATGACCTACTCTGTGATGACCTACTCTGTGATGACCTACCTACCAATATTCTTCAAAACTTCGATTGACTCTGCGGTGGATTTGCTCTGTTGTGGCCCATTACCTGTCTGCATGTCAAGAGTCAGCACTGTCTTTCCGTTGGAAGGATAACACTACTTCTTCAAGACTGCATGGAAATCCACTACTTCCGTGTGCATTTTCTTTTACTGCTCAGACATTGAGAAAAACACTGCTATTTTACTGTGATGAACGATCAGGACTGTCTTTATGGACTGTGAGAAAATTTTAGCTTTTGACAAATATTGTATCAATAAGTGTGTGCATTTGATTTCTTTGTTATTGTAATTGTGAAAAAATTTTAACAAATTTGTATTGGCCAGTGCCCAAACCAATTTGTAAAATTTTTTGTGGGGAGCATGGGGGCTATGTAAGTAGGCTATTTAGGTTTTCTTATTGGTAACGCCACATAGCGCTCTGTATGAAAATCACTGGCTGTGCTGTGTGCAGTCTGTGGCTGGTTTGCATTGTTGTTGGCCATTGTAGTGTTGGGCAGTTGGCTGTTAACAGCGCGTAGCGTTGGCAGTTGGAGGTGAGCCGCCAGCAGTGGTGGATGTGGGGAAGTGAGATGGCGGATTTTTGAGAATGGATAATCTGGAGGTGTGTCCATCAGAAACAGTAGATTTGTAAGAATGGATGTCATGAACTGCTATATATATCATGACTATTAAGGTAAATACATTTTTTGTTCTCTATTAAAATCTTTCATTTGCTAAATATGCCTATCAGTAGTTAGTGCCTTCCGTAGTTTGAATCTTTAATTTAGCTGGCAGTAGTGGCGCTCGCTGTTTTGCAGTAGTTCGAGTAACGAAGATTTTTGTGAGGTAAGTGATTTGTGAAACGTATAGGTTAATGTTAGTCAGGGCCATTCTTTTGTAGGGATTACTGAAAGTCAGATTGCGTTGCGCCAAAATATTGTGTGTCAGTTTAAGCACAGTCATGTATAATTTTTCAAAGGGGACGTTTAAAATTTATCAGTAGTTCCGCTATCCTGGAAGATTTATGTCCTGTGTTGTACCAGGAAACAAGTTCCAGTTATATGCTAAACTCATTTTCCAGGGAGCCCAAAAACAAAACTGCAAGAGTGTTTGACAAGACATAGCCCCAGAAAATTAGACTGCACGATACTTTTGAGATAAGTAGTGTTTCGATAATGCGCCTGAACTATAGGAACATTAAAGATTGTTGCGGATATTTTCTACGGCACTGCTTTCGGTATGTGACCTTATGGCCATCTAATTCTGGAAATATAATTCTACAGCTTCTTCTGACAAAGCAGAGTATATATTAGTTTAAGACGTTTCCTTGTATGAAGTTACGTATGCTTAAGAAATGGCAGATTCCGACGAAAAGCAAACTTTACATCCACAGTATACTGAAACGAGTAAACAAGACGGAAGTAGAACCCATGTTACACAGCGATAATATGCTGTAAAAGTCCTACTGGTAACGTAATAAAAATGATAAAATACCGTTGGTACACATTTTGGATATTTCCAATTCAAGTCATGTTAATGACTGTGTATCTAATTTAACAATAAAATGTTATTTTGTACGTAAGAATTGTTTCAAAAGCTTTGGATAGATAAGCCAGTATTTGTGTAAGTCTGTAAGTACCATATGACAGAACATGAGAACAGTAAAATAACAGATTAAGGAATACCTATCGACAAGATACTGGTCGTGGACGAGTTACACTACCCTGGGTACCGGTACTGACGTGAGTGCTTGTACAGGAGAGTCTGAGTCAGTGTTGTGTTACGCTTTTAATGACGTCTTGTTTACGTGAACTGCACACTCTGATACGTTTTTGAACAGGTCTAGAGGAGAGAAAGTGGATTACCGAATAATAAATACGCTCTAAGACAAAAAAGAAAAAAGGCGACGCGCCACGAAGGAATTATCCGAATAGGATGGAAATTGGTTAATGCGATATACCTTTACAGACAAGCAAATTAGTACAATTTCAGAAAAAATGGTTGATTTGTTTACGAGAAAGAGCTTCACAAATTGAGCAAATCAATAAAGGTGCTACGGTCGCAGTTCGAATCCTGCCTCGGGCAAGGATGTGTGTGATGTCCTTAGGTTAGTTGTGTTTAGGTAGTTGTAAGTCTAGGGGACTGATGACCTCAGATGTTAAGTCTCATAGTGCTTAGTGCCATTTGAACCATCAATAAAGCGTTGGCCCACCTCTTGCCCTCATGCATGCAGTTATTCTGCTTGGCATTGATTCATAGCGTTTTTGGATGTCCTCCTGAGGGATATTGTGCCAATCGTGCCAAATTATGTCCATTTGGCACGTTAGATCGTCAAAATCCAGAGGTGATTGGAGGGCCCTGCTCATAATGCTCCAAACATTATCAGTTTGGGAGACATCCAGCGACCTTGATGACCAAGGTAAAGTTTGAAAAGCACAAAGACGAGCAGTAGAAATTCTCGGTGTGTGGGGCGAGCATTATCTTGCTGAAATGTAAGCCCAGGATGGCTCGTTATGGACGGCAACAAAACAGGGGCCGCTGTGCTGTGAGAATGCTGCAGATGATAAGCAAAGAGATCCTGCTATGAAATAAAATTACACCTCAGACAATCACTCTTGGTTGTCAGGCGGTACAGCGGGCAACAGTGTACCGCAACGCTGTCCATGGTTTCTCTAGACACGTCTTCGCTGCTCATCGGGACTCAGTTCGAAACGGGACTCATCATCGAATACAATTCTACTCCAGCCAATGATATTTCAGGCCGAAGATGTGCCTGGAGACGCCTCGGACAGCGATGGGATACCAACCTGACTGTCGCCCCCCATACAGCCCGACAGCCAAGGGTGATGGTGTGGGCTCCCGTTTCATTTTATAGCAGGATCCATTTGATTGTCGTCCGAGGCAGCCTTACAGGGAAGCGGTATGTCGATCAAATTCTACGCCTTTCATGGTAAGGCATCCTGGGCTTATATTTCAGCGAGATAATGTGTAAGTGGGCTGTTTCTGTGTTGGCAGCGCTTTGCATTGGATCTCTGACTGCGCTTTCTTTGTAAGAGACTCTGTGGCTGGTTGGACTCGTTGTTGGAATCGCTAGTAGTGTTGGGCAGTTGGAAGTTAGTCGCCAGCAGTGGTGGAAGTACTGTTGGGCAGTTGGAGGTGAACAGCCAGCAGTGGTGGATGTTACATGTGAGAAGTTAGAATTGATGGAGGGTAGAGGTCTGAAGTGTTAGCGCAGGCTAACGATCTGTACATGTTCGACTTGGAGATTGAATATTATTCATGATTATGTACCTTTGACTAGATGTCAATGACGATTTTAAATCGTGTTTGAACTGGTTGTCACATTACTAAGGTAAAAAATACATTATTTGGTTTGTAACAAAATCTTTCCTTTGCTAACCACATGCCTATTTGTAGATAGTGACTTTAGTAGTTAGAATCTTTTATTTAGCTGGCAGTATTGAGGCATGCTGTATTACAGTAGTTCGCATAATGCAGATTTTTGTGAGGTAAGTGCTTAATGAAATATATAGGTCATTGTTAATATTTCTTTTTAGTCAGGGCCATTCTTTTGAATTAATTATTTGAAGTCAGGTTGTAATTTTTTTGAGCAGTCAGATTGCGTTGCGCTAGAATATTGTGGGTCAGTGTTGACATGATAAGGAAAAGGAAAGAGAAAATAGGCTCAGTACCAGAATGAGATTTTCACTCTGCAGCGGAGTGTGCGCTGATATGAAACACAGTTTTAATCTGCCAGGAAGTTTCATATCAGCGCACACTCCGCTGCAGAGTGAAAATCTCATTCTGGAAACATACTCCAGACTGTGGCTAAGCCATGTCTCCGCAATATCCTTTCTTTCAGGAATGCTAGTTCTGCAAGTTTCGCAGGAGAGCTTCTGTAAAGTTTGGAAGGTAGAAGAAGAGATACTGGCAGAAGTAAAGCTGTGAGGACGGGGCGTGAGTCGTGCTTGGGTAGCTCAGTTGGTAGAGCACTTGCCCGCGAAAGGCAAAGGTCCCGAGTTCGAGTCTCGGTCCGGCACACAGTTTTAATCTGCCAGGAAGTTTTGTTAGGCTCAGTACGTTCAGTTTTACTCAGCTATTTCAGAATCAAATAACGTAGAGTTTCATCTTCTCAGTCATTCTGCAATTTAAGTACAGACACACTCATTTAGACTAAGTAAAGAAGTTTCATATGAACGCCAAACCCTACCTTGGCCAGCAATATCGGCGGATCTCATCCAAGATGAAAACGTTTGGAGCATTATGAGCAGGACGATGCAACTATCTTAGAATTTTAACGATCTAACGCGCCAGTTGGACAGAACTTGGCACCATATCCCTCAGGAGGACATCCAACAACTCTGTCAATCAATGGCAAGCCGAATAATTTCTTCCGTACGGGCCAGAGGTGGACCAACGCGTTACTGACTTGCTCAGTTTGTGAAGCTCTTTCTCTTAAATAATTCATTAATTTTTCTGAAATTGTAATCATTTGTTTGTATGTACACATACATCACATCTACCGATTCCTCCCATCTGCTTTTTTTTGTTTTGTTTTAGACTGTATATTTGTTTCTGTAGAGATTGGAGGGTGATGTTTTCCTTTGAGCTTTTCCTTTACTTGAGTTGAAGTGTACTCCTGTTTTGTCATGTGGAGACTATCGGTGGGAATCGGATGCGGGGCAGGAGCTGTGAGCTGTGTGGTCGGACCGCGGAATGTTGGACTGCTGCAGCTTCTGATTATTGGCATTGCAGTAGTGAGAAGCTTATCCATGTGTCGCAGGTCTGAGCGAGGCAGCCGACCCTAATTTAGACTGATTGTACGTTTGCAGCAGTACAGAGAATTATCCTGGTCCGCCAGTAGACATATCAGATTAAATCCACAGGGCAGTATGGCTCTGAGCACTATGGGACTTCACCAGCATCTGAGGTCACCAGTCCCCTAGAACTTAGAGCTACTTAAACCTAACTAACCTAAGGACATCACACATATCCATGCCCGAGGCAGGATTCGAACCTGCGATCGTAGCGGTCGCGCGGTTCCAGCCTGGAGCGCCTAGAACCGCTCGGCCACACTGGCCGTCCCACAGGACAGTACTTTGCATAGTTCGTTCCGTGCGCCGCGCATCGCCAGAAGCACGTGGACTTGGCCGCAGCTGGTAATACGATTTCGCGCAACGACACGGAAATTTAGAGGACGGTCGAAAGGAACGTCTCAGAGTTTTCGCAAAAATATCGAAGAAATGGACTAAAATTGAAAGTCAACGCAGCCAGAATCGGCTATTTCTGTGCAAACACTGCCAAGGGAAGCTATCGTACCGGGCTCTGTCATTGTATCGAGCCTTTTGCCTGTGTACTCGTCTCCATTACATCTATTCAATTAAACGTGAACTTTTACAAACATTTAAAATAGTTTCCCCAAACACCTTCAGGAATGCATGAACTCATTAGTTCCAGTTATATATATCATACCTGAACCTGTATGTTTTTCGTATAAATTAGGTTTAATCTTAGTAGCATAGGCCCCTTTCCTTGCTGTGTTAAGTACATAGCCTAGCATGAGAGCCTTGGTTACCGGAGTTTACACCGAACCAGCCAATTCCGACCTCCTTGTCTTTTTATTTCAACTCATTTCGCGGATACCTTTCCGAAAACTTTCGACACCAACATTAACATTCATTATATCACTGTACTCATATTTTCTTCTAATGCTGTTGAAAAGTGTATCGTTCCATTATAAAAACAATTGTTTCATTATCTCGGTTGATACATGAGTTCATCATCATCGTCATCATAATTATCACTTTAAGCATTATGCCTTTTTTGCATTAGCTGGCCGGCCGAAGTGGCCGCGCGGTTCTGGCGCTGCAGTCTGGAGCCGCGAGACCGCTACGGTCGCAGGTTCGAATCCTGCCTCGGGCATGGATGTGTGTGATGTCCTTAGGTTGGTTAGGTTTAACTGGTTCTAAGTTCTGGGGGACTAATGACCTCAGCAGTTGAGTCCCATAGTGCTCAGAGCCATTTGAACCATTTGTATTAGCTGTTACGCTGAGCCGGCCGGGGTGGCCGAGCGGTTCTAGGCGCTACAGTCTGGAACCGCACGACTGATGCGGTCGCAGGTTCGAAGCCTGCCTCGGACATGGATGTGTGTGATGTCCTTAGGTTAATTAGGTTTAAGTAGTTTTAAGTTCTAGGGGACTGATGACCTCAGAAGTTACGTCCCATAGTGCTCAGAGCCATTTGAACCATTTTCTGTTACAGTGTTCATTGCTTGCTCAGTTTTCCTTGACTTCTTCTCCAAACTGCGTTAAATCTTCTTATCTGGAGAGGTAATCTTTCTCCACTCATTCTTTCGAGAGGTCCATTCCCGTTTCTCCTACTTTCTTGTATTTTATTGAGGATATTAAACGTATTCAGTTATTCCCTAACTTCTGACTTCCGAAATTGTCAGGTCTTGTGCTCCCCTTGACTTCTATTATGCTCTTAGAAATCTCATCTTCACTGATGTTTGTGACTTTCTTGTCATTCGTTAATAAAATACAATTCACTTCCGTAAAAAAAGCATTGGGACTGTCCTTGTCTTATAAAATTTCAGTCTTGTTTCTTTCCTCGCTTTATTTTTACACTTCGGTTTACTGCTTCACATCTAATACCAAACTTTGCTGATTTTTTCTATATGTCTTCGTTACCTCACATGTGACATCGCAACGTAATTACCTAAAATGTTTCACCTGTTCTATTAGCCTGTTAGTGTATTACTAACTGACAAACGCAGTATTACCACGGGTATCCATCTTGCTAATTTTCTGTTAGAAACGAAACTTCATGTGTGCTCTTGCAGTAGGCTCGGCGTGAGATGATCCCCGATAGATTCTGCATGCTGGGCACAGAAGCTTCGAGTGTCTAAAACGCGTTTTTGTAATTGTCCTTATGGCGACGCCTCTTTGTAGCTCTATAATCGACTATTATTTTCGCCTACAGTCGTCTGCTCTTCGCATTTGAAATCTGTCAAAAGCGCTGCCAGGTATCAGTGATTTCCCAACTTGACTCGACTGTAGGAGTGTCTTAGTAGTAACGAATAAATGTATTAACATTCTAGGCGCTACAGTCTGGAACTGCGCGACCGCTGCAGTCGCAGGTTCGAATCCTGCCTCGGGCATGGATGTGTGTGGTGTCCTTAGGTTAGTTAGGTTTAGCTAGTTCTACGTTCTAGGGGACTGATGACCTCAGAAGTTAAGTTCCATAGTGCTCAGAGCCATTTGAACCATTTTTGTATTAAAACTTCATGCATGATGCGGCATTTTTTGACGCATCTCAGTATTTATGACGTCATATTTCTTGAACTATGTGTCGTACAATGATGTATTTGTGTAGGTACAATCATCGGCGTACGTAGTTACTGTCTGCGAAACGTGTTGCTAGCAGAGTTAGTAGCAAATAACTAATAAATTGAAACATCATGCACAATGCGGTAGTTTATCACGCATCTCTTGTGTTAGTATCGTTTTATCTGCTGAATTATGTTTGGTGTCGTGATATAATTTTGCAGGCGCATTTAGTCGCATATTTGGATGCCGTCTGAGAAATTTATTGCTAATAGAGTCAGTAGCACAGAAGTAATAAAATTAAACGTCGCGCATGATGTGGCAGTTTCCCACTCATCTCATTGTTTATGACGTCATGTCTCCTGAACTATGATAGGTATGTGCTTCTTACCCCCAACGGGATTGTTACCTGACAGTAACGGATATGTGTACCAAATTTGGTTGAAATCGGTCCAGTGGTTTAGGAGCAGATGTGAAACATAAATAGACACGTACATGTATATAAAACTGAACTCCGTCCGAACAGGCCTTGGAAGGCCCAACGGAACCTACCGGCCGCCATGTCATCCTCAGCCTACAGGCGTCACTGGATGCGGATATAGAGGGCACGTGGTCAGCACAACGCTTTCCCAGCCGTATGTCAGTTTACGAGAACGGAACCGCTACTTCTCGATGAAGTAAGTTTGTCTCACAAGGGCTGAGTGCACCCCGCTTGCCAACAGCGCTCGGCAGACTGGATGGCCACCCATCCAAGTGCTAGCCCAGCCCGACAGCGCTTAGCTTCGGTGATCTGACGGGAACCGGTGTTGACACTGCGGCAAGGCCGTTGGCCATACATGCATAAATGTATGGATAAATCATAATTTTTGTCTGTACAGGGTGTTATTCTTCTCTGAAATCGTCAAATGGTACTCTCCAAATTTCTTAACTGGCAAATGTATTCCCCGTTGTAGGACATTTCAAAGGAGTTAAAAGGATTAAACGTACATAAAGACCAACGTAACAATCCCGTGCCACAAAGCAAAAATCTTTACGTGCAGGTTAGAGGTACAGGAGTTATGATGAGCTGCAGTTAAGCAGTGGTAGCGGGAACTGGGATCGAGTGAAACGTTCCAATGGAACGAGAAAATGCCGTGCGACTGGTTTCGCTGAAAACGGCGTCGTAAAGCCATGGCGAGCAGTCGCCTCGTCTCGCCTCGGCGCAGCCTTGGCGGTTTTTAAGCGTGTTTACGCTGGCACGCCAAAAGCGACAAACGGCCCCCGTGTCATCGCAGACCGCCTCCACCAGAACAAACGCTGCTTGTTGTCCCACACGCGCCCTGGTCGCGCTTCCGAAGGTCGTACTGTGGTGTACGGGAAGGTGTCGTCGGTGAGTGACGTTAGGAGGACACGACGTGACTTGGACAAAATTTCTAGATGATGTGATGAATGGCAGCTAGCTCTAAATGTAGAGAAATGTAAGTTAATGCAGGTGAGTAGGATAAACAACCCCATAATGTTCGAGTACAGCATTAGTAGTGTACTGCTTGACACAGTCTAGTCGATTCAACATCTAGGCGTAACGTTGCAAAGCAATATGAAATGTAATGAGCAGGTAAGGGTTGTATCACAGAACGCGAATGGTTGACTTCGGTTTAGTGGGAGAATTGTAGGGAAGTGTGGTTCATCTGTAATGCAGGTTGCATATAAGACACAAGTGCGATCCATTATTGAGTGCTATTTGAGTGTTTGGGATCCGTACCAGGTCGGATTAAAGGAAGACATCGAACACTTCAGAGGCAGGCTGCTAAATTTGTTAGCGGTAGGTTCGAACAACATACAAGTACTACGGAGATGCTTCTGAAACTGAAATGGGAATCCCTGGAGGGAAGGGGACTTTCTTTTCGAGCACTATCGAGAAAATTTAGAGAATGAGCATTTGAGACTGACTGCAGAACGATTCTACTGCAGCCAACGCACATTTCGTGTGAGGCTCATGAAGAGAAGATTAGAGAGATTAGGGCTCGTACGGAGACATATGGACAGCCGTTTGTCCCTCAGTCTATCTGCGAGTGAAATAGGAAAGGAAATGGCTAGTAGTGGTACAGGGTACCCTACGGCACGCACTATACGGTGGCTTGCAGAGTGTGTATGTCGATGTAGATGTAGACTAGTCAACCTCTCTCTGCTAACTGACGCATTGCTCTCGTACGACAGTTGTCTAAAAGGAATAAAGCTCCACTCATTTGATAACTATCTTCCTAGGAATTAGTTCAGGCCTGAAGACTGAGACCGAATCTCATGGGTGTCCGTGGGATATACAGACATACGAAGTAGGATCCCTATCTTCCCTTCCTGTTGTGGAACTACTGTGACCACGAACTTCGCGACCAACATTCCATTAAGTTGTTCAGACATATTTTCTGACAATATTGGTTAAGGTCCGCCTCGATAGCTGAGTGGTCAGCGCGGCGGTCTGTCGCGCCAAGGGGCCCGGGTTCGATTCCCGGCTGGGTCGGAGATTTTCTCCGGTCAGGGTCTGAGTGTTGTGTTGTCCTCATTATCATTTCATCATCATCAGTGGAACGCAACGGGAAACCACCACTGAAATCCCTTCCCTAGACGCTCATGCTGCCGACCTCTCTGACGAGGCTTCCCCCGTGACAAGACCTGCCGTAAGGCAGAACTCAAAGTTATTGGTTAAGGGATGCGTGATCTCTGGTTCTCGTTACGGAGTAATAACGCAATTATGATTTCTTCCGCTTGTTGCCGCAGTTATCTTTGTTTCTGTGAAAATACCTTCACAACAGCGAAAACACCTGCAATATGCAATCACCAAAACATGCAGGATAACACAGATTAATGGAGCAACCTCTAGACGCAACACATACACTTTTATCACAATGAGTTTAATCTGTTAATGTACAGTGCAGAACCTAACAAATGCAGAACTTGTTTTCTTACGGGTACTGTTAAGAAAATCAACCACCATGATGACGATTGCCGGAAAAAACAACCGCGAGGCAGAACCGAGCAGAACTGATTGCGGCTTTGAGATCAAAGAGTAAATTGGGAATTTCTGTAGTCAAGTACCGTGAGAGAGTGGAATAATTTTGTTTTGCTAACAACACACACAGCGCTTAACGCGCGACGTTTCCACTCTTGTGGAAATATTTTCAGTTCAATACACATCCAAGGACAGAGGGGGTAAGAAGTCAAACGAAATTCATTTGCCCTGCAACTTCGAACAGATGACCACGTGTTCTCTGTATAAAAACACTGAAAATATCCCTGAATAACCTCCGAAATTTTGTCGGTGAGGTTCTGGTTAACTCTGTATGTGAATCTGTGGAATGTGGACGACTGTAAATAGAAGCCGTGACTTGTAGTTCACTGTGGTGTTTGTGACATTATGCTTGTGAAAAAAGAAAAGAAGGCGCCGGCTCATAATCTACTTGAAGGTCCCTAGTATTGCGATTTCAGTTAACGAGCCACGCGGTGAAATATCACCATCTACAACGACATGTTGTCTCATTTATGAGACATTGGGTTGAGGTCCCTGATCAGTATGTACTACCGCTACTCTCTGTCATCCAAAATGTCAACCGAACGTCTGGTGGTCTAAGGCCCTCTTCCTAGCGCGCTTTATCGGTTGCTATTGATAAAATGGTTAGTAATTGATGGATATTTCCTAACGTACCATTCGTGATTTTGATACCAACCACCGCCACAAAGAGGAGAATGTCTGGCATGGAAATCACTTTATCCACAAGAAGATACCTGAAAGATGGAACCATTAAAAAACTATAGATTGTCAAATTCTATTGAGTATGTATATACAAAAACGGAAAAAAGCGGCAACAACAAGGAGTTGTGCAACGTAAACAAAAGTTTGAAGGCGTGTTTCTACATCTGAAAGATGATGTCTATGCAGATTTCGCACCTGTCGCATAAGAGTGTCACTAGCAACGGCACTGTGAGGATTAAAATCAGGTTTGCTTTAAATATACGCTATAACTGTTACCTTTAGACTGGACGTGGTGAATTGATGTTGGTCAAGAATGTCCTTAAGGCGACATAGACGCAATTACCAACACCTCATAGAGTTTAAACGAGGCCGTGAAATGGCTACGAGAAGGTGGGGTGAGTTGTTGTTAGTCAAGAATGCCTTTAAGGCGACAAAAACGCCATTGTTAACAACTCACTGAGTTTGAACGAGGTCGTGTAACAGGGCTAGGAGAAGCTGGGTACTTCTGCGATGGTGCAGACTTGCAGGAAAGTAGCCACTATACATGATTGGTGCCAGTGGTGGACAGTAGAATGTACGGTCGAGTGAAGACCGGACTGCGGACGGCCACGTGGCGCTAACGAGAGGGAAGACCATCCTGCCCGGCGTATAGCTCTGGCGCATCGTACTGGATATGCAGCAGCAATTCGAGCAGCAGTTGGCACCACAGTGACACAACGAACTGTTGCCAATCGAATACTTCCACAGCTCTGAGCCAGGTGCCCTATAGCCTGCATTCCACTGATCCAAACCACCGCCATTTCCGACTTCTGTGGCATCAAGCGAGCGTTCATTGGAGGGCACAGCGGAGGTCTCTTGTGTTTCCTGATGAAAGCCTGTTCAGCCTCGGTGCCAGTGACAGCCGTGTGTTAGTTAGAAGGAGGCAATTTGAGGGCGTGAAACCAACCTGTCTGCGTGATAGACAAAGTGGGCCTACGCCTGGAGTGCGAATTCGTATGAGAGCACCCTGACCACAAAACTACAGGTCAATCTGGTGATTCGACCTTTTGTGGTGCCTTTCACGAAAAGCATTCCAGGGGGTATTTTTCAACAGGATAACGCTCGCCCACATACCGCTCTTGTAACCCAGAATGCTCTACAGAGTGTTTGCATGTTGCCTTGGCCTGCTCGATCACCAAAGCATTCTCTTTTCGAGCATATATGGGACATCATCGGACGACAGCTCCAGCGTCATTCACAACCAGTATTAACCGTCCCTATACTGACCGACCAAGTGCAACAGGCAGTGAACTCCATCCCACAAACGAACATCAGGCGCCCGTACAACACAATGCATGCACTTTTGCTTGCTTGCATTCAGCATTCTGGCGGTTACATCGGTTATTATTGTACCAGCATTTCACATTTGCAATGGCTTATTTCGTGCTTGCTTTAACCTGTGATGTTGCAGTGTTAATCACTTAAATATGTTATCTAGACATATGTATTCCCAACAGTTCATTACTCTACATTAATTATTTTTTGGTGTCGCGATTTTTTTCCGTCAGTGTATAAGATATTACTGGCCAGTTCCAAGTTTCTGCAACTACACGCCGGCCGCTGTGGCCTAGCGTTTCTAGGCGCTTTAGTCCGGAACCCACGCTGCTGGTACGGTCGCAGGTTTGAATCCTACCTCGGGCATGGATATGTGTGATGTCCTTAGGTTAGTTAGGTTTAAGTAGTTCTAAGTCTAGGGGACTGATGACCTCAGATGTTAAGTCCCATAGTCCATAGAGCCACTTATTCACCACCCTTCGCCCCCCCCCCCCCCCCCACTAGGTACACACACGACGTGTAAGTAAAATACTCTCAACAACAGGCTGCCAGGTCGTTGTCGACTGCGTTTAACGGCACAACGCCTCCTTTTGCTTCCTCGTACATAAACACAGCCGTTACGAAAACACGGGTGCAAGTAGCGCCTAACATATTGTAGAGAGTCAAAGCGTAATGCCAGACGGAGCTAGTGATGTAACCACAGTATTACGTGCCTATCATTATTCTTAATAAAAGAGTTTCATAGTGGAATTTAAAATTACGTACGGTAACATTACTAGTACACTCAATTATTCGTTAGTGCTGAATAATGCTTTGAGGATTTATTAAAAATTTAAGAAAAAGAATTGTTTTTTATGCCAGTGCTAAAAATGATGTTTACACTGATTGCCACCGTAAAGAACAAAAGTGACCCTCGTCGCTATCGTCAGAAACTGTGTCTACAGTTGACAAAAAATCCTATGTCCAAATCTGTAAACTGTTTAAGTTGTTTATAATAACGTTAGTACTAAAATCATTTACATTCGCTGTTGCTGCATAAAATATACAGCACTAAACATATTTTACATGTGATTTGTGTGATATACACATCGGCGACGCAGATGTAAGTAACATAACAACAACTGAAGACTCCACGGGAAAAAGGGGGTAAGTCAGTTCTAAATTTTTCAGAAAAGAAGATTTTAACACCAAACCTTCTGTACCAAATGCAGTTTTTAGCCAATCCTCTTGAAATTTATCTTTAGTGTAGCCTTACTTATAGTCGTTGATACCTCTACAAGGTTTCTGTGTAAACGTACTGTAACAACCTAAAGAAAATATTATATCGAATAACTTCAATTTTTCGTAGGGGAAAAGGGGGTAAGTCATTATAACAAGGAGAATGTCAGTAAATCTCGCTAATTAAAAAAATGTAACAAATGAATGTTCAAAAATTTATTAGTTATAAAAAACCATAAAAGTCAATACATAGAAAATTATAGACTAGAATTAATTCTTTATTAACAGAAAAAAACTTTGTAGGCCCATACAGTTTCTTTGTAAACTATATTTATTAATTGTTTATTCATTTCCGCTCTGGGTCTGCTTCTTAGCACTTGCACTTATTGGTTTTGGAAGAACAGTGTCATCTTGATGACACAGTTTCTTGTTACGCATTTATCCTTTTTCCAGTTTTGGCAGCTGGAAAAAAACTGCCTAGCCTCTTCTCCGCAAAACATCTTTAACTGTTGTAGGTCTGCATACTTGTCATAAGTAATAGGTTGTGCACCTACAACAAAAACACCTTCTTGTAGTTTTTTAAAAAGTAAATGTACGTGTAGTTGTTTACGAAATTTAAAATAAAAACTGTTTTATGTAAATAATATAATAAAAATGATAACAGTAAGGATGAAACAAAAAACACTCACCCTTATAAGCATAGGCAGGTAGAAAGAACTCTCCTTGAGACTGACGTTGTTCTGTTGGAACCGTAAGTGGCTTGTTGATAACTTGGTGGTTCAAGTGGCCATGGAATACACTTCTGTAATCCAAGAATTTGTGATACTCTTTTGCAGCCACTAATTCTCCTATTGGTCTAGAAGGAAATATAACTGATCGAGGTGTGTAGACCAATATCTTACAAACACCCTGTCTACTTCGACAACATGAAAACGTGAGGGCTTTGCTCTTGCACTCTCTGTTTCCTCTATCCAGTCTTAGGGCATTTCAACCCAATTTTTGTTTGTTTGATACTGGCCATGTTACGATCGCATTGGAGATACAAGTGGCCACGGATTGGAAAAGTCATTTTCACGTGCTTACGTCTCTTGACGTGATCAACGATGTAATGCAGCAATAGTCCAATTCTTGTTCTGCCCCCAGCAAGAGTCTGAAAATACATCTAATTTTCTAACACAGGGATCAAGAATTGTCGTCACAAATAAAACAAAAAGAAAGAGACCTCGTTAGACCCTTTGTAGGCTACTGTTTCATCATACACGAAGAAATATGATTCATCGGTTGACAATATATGAATATTGAACATGCACAATGTTAACTGTCTCTTGTAGTACACGTCGTTATTGTGATGTTAGAGGTAGGTAAGTTCTTCTGGAAATCCATAGTAATACATTCACATTCGTTTGATGCCCTGCTGTTTGCTTTAGAACTTCTTTTACGAATATAAAATATGTCAGATTTTAATAAGTGAAGTTTTTTCACCGTTGACAGTTGATTGATTTCTTTTTCTGCACTCGCCCTTTGTGAGCTGTTTTCCGGGTACAATTTCAAAGCATGTTCAATTACTCGAATTTCGGCAGCATGTCTATCACAGTAACTACAAGTGTCCATTCTAGGGTACCCGAAATCGCCGTTAAATTCTGTATTGAAAACAAGTCCATATTTTTCATACGACGCAGATTGAGTAGGGTATGATTTTTTAAATGACTCACACATCTTACTGATATTTAAATCTGGTGGGAGATACACTTTCTTAGAGGTTTTCAAGCTGTAATAGCTTCGTTCACCTTTAAATGAACTAATGTGTTGGCGAACTGCGTCAAATGCCTTCGATGTCACACGATGTTTCCGATTAGAGTGTTGGTCTCGACCGTCTTTAGGACTCACACCTTTTTTCAGATAGGCGCTACAGTCTGGAGCCGCGCGACCGCTACGGTCGCAGGTTCCAATCCTGCCTCCGGCATGGATGTGTGTGATGTCCTTAGGTTAGTTAGGTTTAAGTAGTTCTAAGTTCTAGGGGACTGATGACCTCAGCAGTTAAGTCCCATAGTGCTCAGAGCCATTTGACCCATTTTTTTCAGATAACGTTGTATTACTTCTAATTTTTTGGATATTCCATGAAAAGATGTAAAGGCTTTACAACAAACATTTACTTCAGTGACAGAATTCTCCCTCTTCACTCATACACGATATGGATAACTGTTGTCACGAAATTTAGCTTCATTTTCTGGTTGCCTAGGTCTCCTTCGGGATATACTATTTACATTAATTAGGCCTGCCAAGTAAGCATTCTGCTCATTTACAGTCATTTTGTTATAATTAGATATAATATACCCACGTTCTGCGTCAGTGGTACTCTGAAAACATTTCACTCTGGAACATTTACAATCTGGCCCTAATTGAATGGGTGGATGATAAAAGTTTTTTCTCACGTCGGAAAGTCGAATTCCTCACCTTCATTTTCCATGTTTACTTCCACAGTTCAGTTAAAACGTAAAACAAACTAAATAGTTCACTCAACACACAAAGCACTAACTTAACCTCTCTAACAGCACATACGCAACAGCTGATAATCATAGACAATGGAACGTAAACAACAGCTGCGAACAATGCTGCCAACTGACTAAGTCGCTTTTTTCTTAGTTTCACATTGACTTACCTACTTTTTCCCTTGGACGCAAAATTTTTAAACCGCTGTAACTTTGTGACTCTCCCCCTCCCTTCCATGAAACAAAAACTGATAAAAGCAGCTTGTTGAAAGCTTTTGAAACTGTAATAACCTAAAATTTCATTTTTTTATTTAACCCCTTTTTCCCGTGGACCCTTCAGTTGCAATATGGGAAGTATAACAATGTTTACTGAATGGTTTACCTTTTTGCTGTGTTTGGCATTGCAATTGCACACCTTTGAAAATATCCATAGGCCGGTAATGTCATATATAGTGTGGTCAGAAACACTTAAAAGCTTGTAAGGTTGTTGCAGGGTAGGTTGTGCTGAGAAATAATTGTTAAGAGAAAAATTCAATACGTTGCACCATTTTTTTAGTTAATTAGCATTGAAGTCACCGTTCCGCTCGTAAATTCGAGTTGCCGCCAGATCCACTTAGTTGTTCTCAATGCGTAAGCGATAACGCACGAGACTGCTCCGCCTTTGCTCGGTTTCGATCCTTGCTGCCGTTCCGTATCCAGCTTTTTTGTATCACTCTCTTGTTCGGTTGTAGGAAACCAAACGAAAGGAAGAATACGTTTGACGAGACCGTCTCTGGCAGTTCGCTTGTAGTTGTGGGTGCAACGGCCTTATTGGCTGACTTCAGTGCTAATTAACTCGGAAACGGCGCAACGTATCGAATCTTGTTTTTAGCAATTATTTATTAACAAGATTTTCAGATTGTCTCGGATCAAGGAGTGTACATGGTGCAATAAAGATCGTCTTGCATAATAGAATTTGACAGACTACAGCGTTTTTTATTTATTTTTTAATTGTTTCATCACGTGGTTCATGGTGTGGGTTCCTGTAGTCATGTCCTAGTTCATGAACCACGGGCAACGTATGAGTGGCCAAGTAAGTGGTTCCGACAGTCGGGATACCAGTTACTTTGGAATAAGGCTGGGCATCTCGGACATATTCTGAGTCGTAGTCACCTTTGTGCTTATACGGCAAAGACTACCAAATCCACCGGTTAGTCCCTCAACCGTTAGGGGTAAAACCCAATGGGACTCGGGGCAAGTAAGGCTAGCAACCTGCTTCCCTGGTACTTTAAATATGATGCTGGCAACAATCAGAGCAAAATGCCTCGGACCTTTGGAGGTGACGGAGTCCCACCTCTAATTGACAAACCAGGGACTCCTAAGATATGACTCGGCAAACGAATGGTAACGAGATGGGGAGCTATTAATATCAATGTGGGCTACTCTGGGAAGAAGGTAGAGTTGGCAGAGGCTGCAAGTAAGATGGGGTTGGACGTTTTAGCTGTTAGTGACATTCGGGTAAGGGGTGAGAAAGAGGAGGAAGTGGGAGAATACAAGGTTTACCTGTCAGGAGTCAAAGCAGGAATAGCACAAGGGGGTGTAGGGCTTTACATCAGGAAAGAAATGGAACCCAGCGTAGTTGCAATAAGGTATGTAAACGAACGACTGATGTGGATAGATTTGACAGTGTCTAGCAAGAAAATTAGGATTGTGTCAGTATATTCGCATTGTGAAGAGACAGATCAAGATAAGATGGATAGTTTTTATGAGGCACTCAGTGATGTAGTTGTTAGAGTAAAGGACAAGGACAGTGTTCTGCTCATGGGTGATTTTAACGCCAGGATTGGAAATCGAACAGAAGGGTATGAAAAGGTCATGGGTAAATTTGGAGAGGATATGGAGGCCAACAGGAACGGGAAACAACGCTTGGATTTCTGTGCCAGTATGGGCTTAGTAATCACAAACTCCTTTTTTAAACATAAGAACATTCACCGGTATACTTGGGAAGGCAGGGGAACCAGATCTGTCATTGACTATATAATAACAGATCAGGAAATCAGGAAGGCTGTGAGGGACACACGTGTATTAAGGGGATTCTTTGATGACACTGATCATTATTTAATCTGGAGTGAAATTGGGGTTGTGAGGCCGAAAGTGCAGGAGGTCAGGTCCATATGTAGGAGGATAAGAGTGGAGAAACTTCAGGGTAAGGAAATCAGACACAAGTACATAACAGCGATCTCAGAAAGGTACCAGTTAGTTGAATGTAGTCAATTACAGTCATTGGAAAAGGAATGGACAAGGTACAGGGACACAGTACTAGAAGTGGCTAAAGAATGTCTTGGAACAGTAGTGTGTAAAAGTAGGATGAAGCAAACAGCTTGGCGGAATGACACAGTCAAGGCAGTCTGTAAAAGGAAAAAGAAGGCGTATCAAAAATGGCTACATACTAGAACTCAGGTAGACAGAGAAAGTTATGTCGAAGAAAGAAACAAAGCCAAACAGATAATTGCAGCATCCAAGAAGAAATCTTGGGAAGACTTTGGAAACAGGTTGGAGACTATGGGTCAAGCTGCTGGAAAACCATTCTGGAGTGTAATTAGCAGTCTTCGAAAGGGAGGTAAGAAGGAAATGACAAGTATTTTGGACAGGTCAGGAAAACTGCTGGTGAATCCTGTGGATGCCTTGGGCAGATGGAGAGAATATTTTGAAGAGTTGCTCAATGTAGGTGAAAATACGATCAGTAATGTTTCAGATTTCGAGGTAGAATGGGATAGGAATGATGATGGAAATAGGATCATATTTGAGGAAGTGGAGAAAATGGTCAATAGATTGCAGTGCAATAAGGCAGCTGGGGTGGATGAAATTAAGTCGGAACTCATCAAATACAGTGGAATGTCAGGTCTTAAATGGCTACACAGGATAATTGAAATGGCCTGGGAGTCGGGACAGGTTCCATCAGACTGAACAAAAGCACTAATCACACCAATCTTTAATGGATACAGAAAAGATTTGTAACAACTACAGAGGTATCTCTTTAATGAGCGTTGTAGGTAAAATCTTCTCAGGTATTGTTGAAAGGAAAGTGCGAGTATTAGTTGAGGACCAATTGGATGAAAATCAGTGTGGGTTTAGGCCTCTTAGAGGTTGTCAGGACCAGATCTTTAGCTTACGGCAAATAATGGAGAAGTGTTATGAGTGGAACAGGGAATTGTATCTATGCTTTATAGATCTAGAAAAGGCATATGACCGGGTTCCTAGGAGGAAGTTATTGTCTGTTCTACGAGATTATGGAATAGGAGGCAAACTTTTGCAAGCAATTAAAGGTCTTTACATGGATAGTCAGGCAGCAGTCAGAGTTGACGGTAAATTGAGTTCATGGTTCAGAGTAGTTTCAGGGGTAAGACAAGGCTGCAACCTGTCTCCACTGTTGTTCATATTATTTATGGATCATATGTTGAAAACAATAGACTGGCTGGGTGAGATTAAGATATGTGAACACAAAATAAGCAGTCTTGCATATGCGGATGACTTAGTTGTGATGGCAGATTCGATTGAAAGTTTGCAAAGTAATATTTCAGAGCTAGGTCAGAAATGTAAGGACTATGGTATGAAGATTAGCATCTCCAAAACGAAAGCAATGCCAGTGGGAAAGAAATATTAACGGATTGAGTGCCAAATAGGAGGAACAAAGTTAGAACAGGTGGACGGTTTCAAGTACTTAGGATGCATATTCTCACAGGATGGCAACATAGTGAAAGAACTGGAAGCGAGGTGTAGCAAAGCTAATGCAGTGAGCGCTCAGCTACGATCTACTCTCTTCTGCAAGAAGGAAGTCAGTACTAAGACTAAGTTATCTGTGCACCGTTCAATCTTCCGACCAACTTTGTTGTATGTGAGCGAAAGCTGGGTGGATTCAGGTTACCTTATCAACAAGGTTGAGGTTACGGATATGAAAGTAGCAAGGATGATTGCAGGTACTAGTAGATGGGAAAAATGGCAGGAGGGTGTCCACAATGAGGAAATCAAAGAAAAACTGGGAATGAACTCTATAGATGTAGCAGTCAGGGCGAACAGGCTTAGATGGTGGGGTCATGTTACACGCATGGGAGAAGCAAGATTACCCAAGAGACTCATGGGTTCAGCAGTAGAGGGTAGGAGGAGTCGGGGCAGACCAAGGATAAGGTACCTGGATTCGGTTAAGAATGATTTTGAAGTAATAGGTTTAACATCAGAAGAGGCACCAATGTTAGCACTGAATAGGGGATCATGGAGGAAATTTATAAGGGGGCTATGCTCCAGACTGAACGCTGAAAGGCATAATCAGTCTTAAATGACGATGATGATGATGATGATTGTTTCATTACTTAGAAATTATATCGAGGTGCAGACCCACGCGTGAAGAAATTTAGACTCTGTTGATTTTAGCAAGATGGCGCGTCACACTAATGATAAATGTAAATGTTTGAAGAGACAATTTTGATGTATCACTGCAATGCCACATATAGAATCAGTTACAGTGTTCTACCATCATGTTCATTGTTGTCGATAGATGTGGTACGCATTATCACAAAAAACAAAAGTTGGTTCAATGACTTTCCATTGATACTACGCGAGTTCTTACGATTTCTTCAAGAGAACAATGCATGATAGCCCACAACATGACTGTGTTCAGTGAAGAGAACAAGGATTTAGTCAGTCATGTACCGGCACAGGCTGACGGCAGAATTGCTTTGTGATTTCACTTCCGCAAATGCAGAAAACGTGGCAGAGGCTGTAAATACCGCTACAGTCGTAAGGTTATTTCATTTAGAACACGACCATCTTCAGGTATTGTGACCCCGAACGCCGCTGGGGACTTGTAGACGATTCGTTGTTTTACCAACGAGCGCAGAGCACGGAGACTGTGCTCTGCGCTCGTTAATAATACATCGAGTCCTGTACTAGTCCACCGTGGCGCTCGGGATTACTAATAACACCTGAAGATGGGCCTATAAGAGCCCGAAACCGGTCGTGTTCTTAATGAAAGAACCTTACGACTGCAGCGGTATTGTCAGTCTTTGGTATAATGCTTAGTTGCGTGTGTTCTTCCGACAGGTTTGTTTGTAAAAATTGTGGCGTTTTAGATTTGTGGCAGTGATCTCAATATGTTGGTTGTGAAATGTGCGAATCTGGGGTACAGAGAATCTTTTATTATCGTGCAGCACATTTGAGATACACCAACATTTAAAGTGTCCTGTGCAGTCTCATGGTTCAAAGTTTACGGTCCCTTTTTCTTCTGCAAAAAGATCGTTACAGGACACGTTTATCTGGACATGCTGAAGAATTGGCTCATGCCACAACTGGAGACTGCCAGCGTGGACTTCATCTACCAACAGGATGGTCCTCCACCCGACTTCTATGATGATGTTCGTGAATTCTTAAACAGGAAATTGAGAAATCGATGGATCGGTTATGGTAGGGTTGATGATCACCAATTCACGTCATGGCCTCCACGCTCTTCCGACTTAACCCCATGCGACTTTTGTGTTTCGTTATGTGAAAGATTACACCTCATTTAGTAACAGACCCACCAGAACTGCGAGATCACATCAAGAGCGCTTTTGAAGAAATGGACAGGGACAGGCTGCGCCGAACCTGGGAAGAAGTTGATTATCGACTTGATATATACATAACCAGTAGGGGACACATATGGAGCACTTGTAATACGTGAAAAGAACTTTCGAATTTTTATATGTGTGTACAAAGCCCTGTAACAATAAGTCAAAAATATAGCTACAAGAAATCTGTGAAATCGTTTCAATCGTTTATAGTAACCTTGTATAAGAAAGCGAAACTTCGGCTTCAGTATTGAATCGTAAAGGAAATTTGGTACTCCATTGGGAAGCTAAATTAGAGTTGTGTTTTAACCGTCAGGTCTCTGAAGTAGGGCAGTCAGATACGGAACGTAAATGTTCAAGTCATCTAAAAACAGGGAATTGCCCTACTGTTAACAAAAAGTAGGAATTTATTGAAAATAATAAGAAGGCCCAGAAAGAAAAGCAAATGTCTAAGAGAAAATGGAATGGAGATGGCTTGCTCATGAAACCAGTCGAACTGACGGAAGATGGACTAAGGAATTTTCTTTAAATTTCCGTAAATTTTTTCTTGGACCTTTCAATAATTTAACCAAGGTTCATCTGTTTTATGTAGAGATTTTGCTATGCAGGCGATTTCGAAGTCCACCGACAAAATTTCGGTGGCTGGTCAGGGATATTTTCTGAATATTTTGGCATATGGGGCTCATGATCTCCAGTGGATCATTACAGAGTAATTGAATTTAGTATGATTTCTTACTTCCATTTATATTGGTGGTTTTACTGCACTGAAAATATCTGCACAGCAGTGCAAATTTTGGTTGGATAGTTGGTTAGGGACATTAAAATGCTAAACTGCGAGGTCATCAATAAACAATGCAAATGTCGCTGGTATGCGCTGTGTGTCCCGTTTGGGAGTAAACTGTTTCCAGTCAGTCACGGTGCCTGCTGTTAACACCTGACCACCTTACTTTTCGCTCTCATGCTTGCATTCAGTACTGCTCAATTCTGTCTCAGGATTGTTTTCAAGGCGGCGTTAATATAACGTTTACACTTGTACACACCAGTCTGGACAGGTTCACTGATGTAAGAGTTGGCCGGTACGCTCCTCTTGTATGGGTTCACTGAACGCAGTGGAACAGTGGCACTACGACTTTATGCCGAGTTGTTCCCGTAGCGACGGCAATCACATCACAGCACTTTTGCTACCGTTTCGTCTGAGGTTTGTTTGGCCACTCTGTGTTTGGTGTTATAGGTTTTGGTCGGTGAATATTACAGGGTACTTCATTGTCATGAGGCCTTTTCATACAGACGAAGGTAAATGGGGTACCAAATCAAAAATATCGTAATTACGTTACTATTCTGAAACAAGCCTCTGAATACCACGGGTCATTTATGCCAACATAGTAAGGAACATATAGACAACCAGTAGTTGCATACGTAAGGCCCACTACCGTTTGGTAGCCGCGTGGTCTCAGGCGTATTGTCACGGTTCGCGCGGCTCCCCCCATCGGAGATTCGAGTCGTCCCTCAGGCATGGGTGTGTGTGTGGTCCTTAGCGTAAGTTAGTTTAATTAGTGTGGAAGTCTAGGAACCGATGACCTCAGCAGTTTGGTCCCATAGTCCTTACCACAAATTTCCAATTTTCCCACCACCGTAGTCAAGCCGAGACTCGAAGCTACTACCTCGATTTCAGTGGGCACCGACCATACTTCTAGAAAAATGGAGGTCAAGCTAATTGTTGGGTCGAGTCTTCGTGACAGAAAGTTAACAATAATCCAACACCTAGAACCAGTGGAATTTGCTAAAATGACATAACGAACTTTGTTTTGAAAGATGAAGATCTTCGTAATAGGGATGAGGGATATTATTCAGCAATGTGCGAAATAGTGGCTTGTGTCGTAGGTCCACTGCAGGCTACGTCTGCACCCTGCAAGCCACGGTAAGTTTGGCAGAGGTTATGTGGTGAACCAGATCCATTTCCCAAGCTTTATGTTTCACTCGCGGGAAGAAAGGTTGCTGGCATCCCTACCTCTTTGTATAAATATTCCACACAGATAACTCTTTAAGCCTGTCCCGGACGGACAACTGCTGTCTACAAGGCAGTACTAGGAGCGATCTATGACCGTCGGAATTGTGAGCAGCATGTTACCATTTTCTCTCTCAGTTATTTCCAGTAGCTGATTCCCGATGGTGCCGCTATTCAAGTGGCTCCTCATCTGGTCTCACGAGGCTGAGTGGACCCCGTGCCAGACCTTCCTACATCAGCAAAACCGAGAAGCTACGGGGAATCGACCACGGATCCTCTCGCACCGAAGGCAGCGACGCTAATCATTCGGCTACGTTGTGCGAAATGTTACGAATTTTCCCTCTTGATCATTACGAGCGATGTACGCTACAGCAAGTGGTACACTGACGTGGCAAAAGTCATGGCATAGCGACAGCCTCACATACAGAAGGCGGCAGTATTTCGTGAACAAGGTACGTATAAATGGGCAGTGCATTGGCGGAGCTGTCAAGTAATTCACGTGAAAAGGTTTCTGACGATTACGGTCGCCCGACGACAATTAACAGCGGAAAACGTTAGAGAATTCAATATTCCGAGATCCGCAGTGTCAAGAGTGTGCCCAGAATACCAAATTTCAGGCATTACCTCTCACCACGAACAACGAAGTGGCCGACGGCCCTCACTAAACGATCGAGGGCAGTAGCGTTTGCGTCGAGTTGTCAGTGCTAACCGACAAGCGACACTAAATGAAATAACAGCAGAAATCAACGTGTGACGTACGGGGAACGTATCTGTTGTAACAGTGCAGCGAAATTTGGCGCTAATGAGCTATGGCAGCAGATGAGCGACACGAGTGCCTTTGCTAACAGCACATCGCCTGCTGCACCTCTCCTAGGCTCGTGGCCATATCGGTTTCACCCTAGGCGATTGTAAAACGTGGCCTCGTCAGATGAGTCCTGGTTTCATCTGGTCAGAAGTGCTGGTAGGGTTCGAGCGTAGCGCAGACCCGACGAAGATATGGACCCAGGGTGTCAACAAGGCACTGTTCAAACTCGTGGTGACTCTATAATGATGTGGGCTGTGTTTACATAGAATGAACTGGTCATTGACTGGAAATTGTTATATTCGGCTGGTTGGAGATCATTTCCAGCCATTCGGGGCCTCATGTTCCCAAACAACGATGGAATTTTTATGAATGACAATGCGCCATATCACTGGAAAATAATTGCTTACGATTGGTTTGAAGAACATTCTGAACAATTCGAGCGAGCCCAACATGAATTACATCGAACATTTATGGGACACAGTCGAGAGGTCAGCTCGTGCACAAACTCCTGCACCGGCAACACTTCCGCAATTATGGCGGGCTATAGAGGCAGCATGGCTCAGTATTTCTACAGAGGATTTCCAACGGTTTGTTGAGTCCATGGTATGTCTAGCTGCTGCACCACGTCGGGCAGAAGGAGGTCCGACACGATATTAGGAGGTATCCCGTGTTTATGTCACCTCAGTGTTTGTTTCTTGACTCTCATTTGGAAGCCAGGTGTTGAACATGTAAAAGGAAAGCTATATGCGATGATTATCGCCTTTCTTGTAGTGCCTTCGGTTTGAGTTTGTACAGGATGTCTGTGACGCTGTCACGCTGACTAAACGAGCCCGCGACGAGGCGCCCGGGCTTTTACCGAGCCGCCCCTTCTCCTTTGACGAAACCGCAGGCCATTGATGACTGGACTGCTCCACACTCAGGCAATCCAGCCGAATAGAAGCGTGGTGCTACAACAACCGCTTAGTGCAATTAACGATCCAGCGCCACTTCCTTGCTGACATTCTCGCAGGCAACAACAACTTACCTGCGTTCTGTATAGAACTAAGTATGTATGGCCGACGATTGTCTGGCGGAGGTATAAATCATACACACAAACCTTCCTCGTGAAACGGTCTTCTCCTTTTTCTTGTGTCTTTGTCCCGCACCAGCGCAGGGTCGGTGTGGCTATTAACGGATTTCGCACATACTAGTCAAAATAGAATCAAAATCCTGACATTAACCTTCAGGTATTGACAGAAAAATACGGCGGGGGTTTTCAGTTCATCACAGTTCATCAAAATGGCACAAAATTTCTGCAGATTATATACTCAAATCTTATTGTTCAATCTGTCTGTCTGTTAGTGAACATGGCGGTGTATATCGTAACTAGGTAGATGCGTGAGAAACGGAGCGCTGTAATTGAGTTTCGAATTCGTGGAGTTCGTCCACACTTGAAACACCCTCTTCTTCAGCGTGACAACGCCAGATGGCACATGAGCGCTGCAACATCTCCAACAATTAGACGCCTTGGGTTCACTGTCATCTATCACCCTCCATACAGTCCCGACTTAGCGCCATCCGATTTTCATCTGTTTCCGAAACGTGAAGAACGTCACCGAGGACTTCGCTTTCATAGTGATGAAGCGGTGCATCCAGAGGTGAGATTGTGGCACCGTCAACAATCATTCTACAGTACGGTATCAGCAAACTGACGTCTCGTTGAGAGAAATTTGTTCGTCGCCATGGTAACTGTGTTCATGAATAAATATGTAGACATAAAGAATAAAGATGTAGAATGTTAATAACGTTTGTTTTATTTAAATAGATTTAAGAGTTTTCATATAAAAGATTTGGAGGCATTACTTCTCAGCATGCCCTCGTAGATCCTGATGATTAGTGCTCACAAACAACAGAACCATATCAGTGATTCAAAGCAAAACTAGCACTAGTTGTTTGTTACTTTTGGAAAAATATTAGCAGAGTGACTGAATACTGTCTGGAACATGGGCAAATCGACATCTGAAAATCTAGCACCATAGTCACACTAGTAAATATTTTTCATGACAAAGAAGCCATGTTCGGAAAGATAGGTTAAAAGAAGAGGAGGCACTAAATGAATTTCATTTTTGAATACAGTTATGGATTACTACATATTTTAATACTCGTAGGAATTGTCTTTTCTGAACGTAAGAAAAAGCTGTTTTCCATGAGAATTGACTACCCACAAGCTTAATACATGGAGAAAATTAATAAAACATTTTAAAGCATTTGCACTCGAAATTTGAAAATACACCCGAAGCAAAAAAGGCACCACGTATAGAAAAACAAATGATTATAATTCCAGAAAATGGGTTGATTTATATAGGAGGAAGAGCTACACAAACTGAGCATGTCATAAACACGTTGGTCCACTTCCGGCCTCTATGGAAGCAGTTGTTCGACTTGGGATGGATTGACAGAGTTACTGGATGTCCTCCTGAGGGATATCGTCCCAACGTCTGTCCAACTTACGCTTTGTAACGTTAAAAACCCGAGTTAGTTGGATGGTCTAATGCTCCACACGCTTTCAGTTTGGGGGAGATCCGAAGAGATAGTTCGCCAAGCACGAAGACAAGCAGGAGAAACTCTCGCCGTGTCTGGGCAGCCATTATATTGCTTAAATGCAAGCCCAGGATGGCTTGCTGTGAAGGGAAACAAAACGGGGCGTAGAATATCGCCGACGTACCTCTGTGCTGTGAGGGTGCCGTGGATGACAAGAAAAGGGGTCCTACTAAGGAAACAATTGGCACACCAGACCATCATTCTTGGTTAACGGGACTTGTGACGGACAACATTCAGGCTGGTATCCCACCGTCGTCTGGGCCTTTCTCCAGAGACATATTCGGCTTGGAATCGCATTGGCTACAGCAGGATTGTCCTTGGTGACGAGTTCTTCTTCAAACTGAGCCACGATGACCACCGAAGACGTGTGCGTGAAAGTCGCTTATCTTACGGACCGACGACCAGAGATGATGGCTTGGAGTGCCATTTGTTTTCATAGCAGGACACATTTGTCATCTGCGGCACCCTTTCAGCGCAGCGGTTCGTCGACGGTATTCTATGCCTCGTTTTTCTGCCCTCCAAGCAGTTCAGTATTTTGACAATATAACGCGCCAATTGACCAGGAGGACATTCAAAAACGGCAATTGACAGGCATAGTCCGGTGGAGCTTGTGCATGGCTGGCAGCTGCGGACCCTGCTCCATTTGCTGATGGCGTCACTCTCCCACCCCGCTCCCGACCCTTTTAGCGTTACGTCTCAATTGCATAAAAATTTTCAGTTCACCTGCCGCGTGAAATTCGGATAAAAGTCAAGCTTTTGATGATATCAACCATCGTTTTCGTCAGGGACTAAAACTCACTATCGTGGACTGGCAAGGTTCCGTCTTTTATACCCACAGAAAGGCATCCAATTGGCTGGATTACATGATGGCGCTTACGGAGGTGATGCGCTCTATGTACATAGATTTTTCTTGCGCTCTTTATCTGCTTGCAGCGCTATCCATCGCACCAGGCGGTGAACTGCGAGAAATATTCTGTGTTTTCTCCTTGTCAAGTACACGCTTCCATGCGTTGCTAAGCGCATAGCCGGGATCTCTGTTGGAGTTGTTTTCAGACAGTCTAAGTTCATGAAAGTCAGTTTTAGTACCTGACGAAGATGATGGTGTCATCGAAAGCTTACAGTTTTATCCGAATTTGAAGCAGCAAGTGAAATGAGAAATTTTTATGCAGGGAATCCGCGGAACTCTATTAATGCCAAGCCGAATACCTGCTTACATAAGGGCCAGCGGTGGGCCAACATGTTATTGACTTTCTCTTGAACAAATCATCCAATTTTTATGAAATTGTTAACATTTGTTTCTCTGTACGTCTACATCACATCTACCGATTTCCGTCACATACGGATAATTCGTTGGTGGTGCGTCTCTTTTTTTGTCTCAGAGCAAATAACATTTGCAAATGTGTACGGTGTGTGCATGTTGAGTGCCGCGACCGTACAGCAAATGTAGGCTCGCGTCGATGTGTGCCGCTATTCGAAACAATGTGTTGAGGACGAGGGCGATACTTGGCGGCAAAATACCACTGCTGGATGAAACATAGGTGTACTGCTATGACTCAGAGATGAAGCGGAGCAGCCCAGAATGTGTGCAACGTGGTCAACACCCACCACAAAAGGCACGAGCGCTGAAGTCGGCCAACAAGGCCATTTTTTTTTATTGGTGTGCACTCACACAGTTCCAATTTACACTACAGTCACTGCAGATTACTATAAGAACGTTTTGAAGGAGCCGGCCGAAGTGGCCGAGCGGTTCTAGGCGCTACAGTCTGGAACAGCGCGACCGCTTCGGTCGCAGGTTCGAATCGTGCCTCGGGGATGTATGTATGTGATGTCCTTAGGTTAGTTAGGTTTAAGTAGTTCTAAGTTCTAGGGGACTGATGACCTCAGCAGTTAAGTCCCATAGTGCTCAGAGCCATTTCAACCGTTCTGAAGGAATTCGTAAAGAATCACATTGCCAGAAAACGAAGGAACCTCATTGGCCAACGGAAGCTCATCATGCCACATGTTAGTAATGCTGTTATCGAGTTTCTGGCTTAGAAACGCATCGCTTCTGAACACCGCCCGCCTTATAGTCCGGACATAGCTCCGTGTGACTTTTTCCTTAATCCGACGGCCAAAAATGATCTCAAGTGATGTCGGTTCGACGACAAGACCAAGGCTGGAAAGCTTTAGAGGCGACCCTGAATGATTTCCTGCACGTCTTCCAAGAATGGCAAACGGGGTGCGACAAATGCTTTGCATCGAAGAGGGAGTGCGAAGTATTTTGACCGGGACAAAAGTCTGTATGAGCGATGTTTTACATTAAATTGTTGTATGAGCATTAGTGCCAGACATTACTGAACACCCCTCGTATAAGAGCTAATCATAATCAAAATCCAGCCGACTTCTTTCTCACTCACGAAACCAGTATCATAAGGTCGTCGTGGAAACGTCACTCTCCTCATTAACGGTTGTCAAAGCACCGTGGTACTCCTCTACATCCAATTCTTCTCTTATATATATATATATATATATATATATATATATATATATATATATATATATATATATATATATATAACTAAACTCCGCCCGAACAGGCTGTGAAGGCCCAGCGGTACCGACCGGCCGCCGTGTCGTCCACAGCCCACATTCATCACTGGATGGAAGGGCATGTGAACAGCACACCGCTCGCCCGGTCGTATGTCAGTTTACGAGACCGGAGCCGCCACTCCTCAGTCAAGTAGCTTCTCAACTTGCCTTACAAGGGCTGAGTGCATCCCACTTGCCAACAGCGCTCGGCAGACCGGATGGTCACCCATCCAAGTGCTAGCCCAGTCTGACAGCGCTTAACTTCGGTGATCTGACGGGAACCGGTGTTACCACTGCGGCAAGGCCGTTGGCTCTTCTCTTACATAATCGCCTAGAATCACGGCACAAAAGTATCCCCGCGACGAGCTCCTCTCGAACTGTAGCTTGTTAGCAGCCTGAAGGTTTTTCATTACTCCCATTTTCGACAGCGTCCTTTGCGCGTCTACATCATTGCGAAAAACTGTCCTTTCATTTCTCCTACTTCCATGTTCCAAACTTGTGTAATTTCCGCTTTGGCGCCACTAGGAATTTTTTGTAATAGCCTCGCACCAGGCTGGTTGCTTCTGGTGCCAACAGAAATATACAGTCAGACAAAGAACTGATTAAAATGTAATTCCTGATTGTTTTCTTAATTATAAGTCAGAATTAATAACAGTTAAGATTTCAAGCAGAGTAAATTTCTGGTTACAAATACACAAAAGAGTAATGTTGGGAGCTCTGGCGTATTTGGCACAGCTTTCAGATTACCATCCGCACATTTCATTTTCATTAGTTATCCTACATGATTTATGAAGAATATAGGAATCATGTTTGAAACAGGTTTAATAGTCAATCTTTTTATTAGAATGACTCCATGATACCTCCAATTGTTAATTTTTGTTTTATTTTCGCACTGTTTTACAATCTCAGCCTTAGGTCGTTTTGAAGCACCTAAATACACTTGTTAGGTCTCTGGTCATAAACAACTGCGATGTCATAATTGGCAGTTATCGGAAGACGTTGGCATAAATTCTTAGTAACAACACTTTCCGCTAAATTTTCAATATTTGAACCCGCAGATATTTATTATCAAAGAGCTAACAAATGCATCTAGATACCTGAAATTGCGTAAGGTCGAAACTGCTTAACAGTAGGTAAGAAAAATATAAAAATTAACAGTTGCATACATCATGGAATCGTTCAAAAAATTCGTAGCAACTGTGCAACTGTCAACCCAGGATTAAAGAAAAACACTCGATTTAGTTATTTATTGCTGTCCAGTCGCAAAACTTGGTACCACGTTTCTAATGAGGACTAAGTTGACAGAACATTAAACTCAGACGTCACTTCCTTCGTTTGCAGACAGAATTCTTCAGTGGGCTGAGAGTCCGCTGTTTGGTAACTTACGAACTACTGCAAGACCAAAATAAACGTTAGACGTGTAGCAGATATCCAGTGGAATTACTCTCCGTGTGAGTAATGCTGTGCCTTTGAAGCCAGGGTCGTGGTAATCAAATACGCATCAGTGACGGTTCGTAGCCATCGCTTTAGCAAGACTTTGTATCTGCGATACGCCTGTGCTTGCGAATTTTTCCGACGCTGCGGTCTTGCGCCCGTATTAATAGCGCGCTCCGCGTCAGATTTTGCCACAGACACGGTAGCGTCGTAGCTGTTTATGTTCGCCGCGTCTAAGAACAACAAACGCGATAGACTTGGCTTGTTTAGGACAAACACTCTTTTTCTCTCCGAAATCTGCTGACACTGCACCCTATTTGTTTCCTTCTGCCTTCATCCGCCGAATGATACCTGCTAGCCTGCTGAATGGTCGAATCTTGTTACATTCTTGCCGACCCACACCGCATTACTTCGCCCTCTTGTCTCGATGGTTGACAATGATCTTCGTGCACCCACAACTTTCACAGACATGAGGCAGGGACGGAACAAGAGTTTTGTGCCCTTGGCTGCGAAGAGCAGCAGTGAGCGCGAAAATACTGGTGACAGGGCGGTCAGAGCCGCACCGAACGCAAAGCCAGTTAGTTATGTCAGCGGCGAGGCCGCTGGGGCTAGGTTTTTGCGTCGTTTCGGGACTAAGTGAGCACGAGCCATAAAGATTGCGTAGGCTCTGCCCTGTCGCTGGACTTATGAGTAAAAGAGCTGTAACCCGGCGGAAATTGTTAGTACATGATGTCTCGTAAGTAAGTAATGTCTTACACGCCGTTAGGGGCCATACGACTTTCCGTTAGTAAACTGGGAATGCAAGTACACTCGCACACTACATGAAGCTGGTCCATAGGTGAAAAACGGAAAATCGCTTCCTTCATTTCTTACTGGAGGCACAAAAATAAAGCAGCTGACGTAACTGTCCGTACAAAAAGCATTCTAATAAGAAAAAAATTACATACAAATTTATTAGTGCAACGAAAATAAATCCTCTTGCTTACCAAAAAAGCGGCCTTTGACACACATAGTTTTTAATTCTGAAGTTAGTGTATGAATGAATTATAATGCTAACGTAATTTTCGGATCCTGTAGTGATACTTTCTCAACAAATACAAAGTCTAAAGAGAAAAATAAAAAGAAACAGCATATACTCGAGTAAAGTAAAGTTTATTATTTCTGACCCGCAAGACGTAATCGTAGATTTGAGAAGTAACGTGACCCTGTTCCACTAAATACAATACAAATATTAAAGCAGCACAATTTTAATGCCTAGTGGTACTGCTACAAGTTGTAAACGTTACCTCGATGGTATGATTTCAAGATCTCAACTTGACACACTTTCGTCACACTCTTTCCGAGATGTATTCTTCGCATTATTTTGATCTGAATTGTTGTAGGTAGTTACCCGAAAATGTAAGGTTGGAAATAAAATAGTTAGGCTGTAATGGTACGTATTTTAGGATATGACAACATGAATACTTCCAAATCTATCGATATTCAATTTCGCGCCTTGCCTTTCGGTGTGGGTTCGTACTTCACCCCAATTTCCAGATGTTTCAACCAAACCAGGCAACTATGTCACCATTATTTGCCATACGCTTCTTTCTGCTCACTGTTCTACATCTTTTCGTCGCTTTATTTACTCAGTAACGGTAGACGAACGTGTAAATGACTCAACAGAATTTAGATTTTGATGTCCCAGAACGATCAGCTGCATTGTGCGTGTTTGAAGTATGACCTTATGAGGATTTTTTCTATCATTCTAATAAACAAACATTCGTTATAACGCCCACTAATTTGTTTTGGTTCCGCTTTAGTTGCTTCTGCGCCCTTGCCACCAGTTTGCAGTTGGTGATTCCTTACGCCATAACCAACCGATCACTTGGTCTTAGGCAAAAGACAGATAACCTGTTTCTCATACATACCCATTACGGACATTGTGATTGGGGTACAGCAATCGTAACTGTCTATTCATACGTCCGAAACTATTTAAGAAAAGCACGGCCGAACTCGCCCCAGGGGTTTGAATTTCAGGAATGTATCCAGAGTCCGAAGAAGAAGGGAGACGGACAGCTCATATTGGTTTCTTGGTGAATAAGGAAACAGTTTTGAGACTACAATACAACGGCTGTGGGTTCACTTACTACTAGTCAGTGTCCATTACACGTTCAACCTTTCTTCACGGCCGGCCGGTGTGGCCGTGCGGTTCAAATGGTTCAAATGGCTCTGAGCACTATGGGACTCAACTGCTGTGGTCATAAGTCCCCTATAACTTAGAACTTCTTAAACCTAACTAACCTAAGGACAGCACACAACACCCAGCCATCACGAGGCAGAGAAAATCCCTGACCCCGCCGGGAATCGAACCCGGGAACCCGGGCGTGGGAAGCGAGAACGCTACCGCACGACCACGAGATGCGGGCTGGCCGTGCGGTTCTAGGCGCTTCAGTTTGGAACCGCGTGACCGCTACGGTCGCAGGTTCGAATCCTGCCTCGGGCATGGATGTGTGTGTGATGTCCTTAGGTTAGTTAGGTTTAAGTAGTTCTAAGTTCTAGGGGACTGATGACCTCAGAAGTTAAGCCCCATAGTGCTCAGAGCGCTTTGAACCAGTTTTGAGCCTTTCTTCAGTCTGACACTAAGCGAACACAGCTGTCTGACGGGACGGGATTCGGGAACAGTGTTATTGCTTCTGAAAGCACGTCACCTGCAAAAAATGGACGAGAAAAATGTGCGAAACGGTGAAAAGTGGTAAGTTCTAAAACTTAGCAACCCTTCGCTCTAAACCCCATCATTAATCACGTAGATCAGAAAACTGAAGTGAAAGAAATATATCTAATAAATTTTTTAGAAGTGATCAACTGGTGTCACGATAAAAAGAGGCAAAGACTTCATCTTGGGCGGCCTGAGCGAGGGATGTCATCGACAGTTCTTGTCTCTCTGTATCTGCTCCATGTCCGATCAACGTCGCTTTGGTTCACTCCGAGACGCCTGGACACTTCATCTACATCTACATTTATACTCCGCAAGCTACCCAACGGTGTGTGGCGGAGGGCGCTTTACGTGCCACTGTCATTAGCTCCCTTTTCTGTTCCAGTCGCGTATGGTTCGCGGGAAGAACAACTGCCGAAAAGCCTACGTGCGCGCTCGAATCTCCTCGGGAGGTATAAGTAGGGGGAAGCTATATATTCGATACCTCATCCAGAAACGCACCCTCTCGAAACCTGGAGAGCAAGCTACACCGCGATGCAGAGCGCCTCTCTTGCAGAGTCTGCCACTTGAGTTTGCTAAACATCTCCGTAAGGCTATCACGCTTACCAAATAACCCTGTGACGAAACGCGCCGCTCTTCTTTGGATCTTCTCTACCTCCTCCGTCAACCCGATCTGGTACGGATCCCACACTGATGAGCAATACTCAAGTATAGGTCGAACGAGTGTTTTGTAAGCCACCTCCTTTGTTGATGGACTACATTTTCTAAGGACTCTCCCAATGAATCTCAACCTGGCACGCGCCTTACCAACAATTAATTTTATATGATCGTTCCACTTCAAATCGTTCCGCACGCATATTCCCAGATATTTTACAGAAGTAACTGCTATCAGTGTTTGTTCCGCTATCATATAATCATACAATAAAGGATCCAAGAGACATAGACGCGAAAACATTTGTCGAAGGGCTGAGAAAACATTCACTTAGCCTTTTACAGAGGACACTGCTGACGTTCCCATCTCCTGCCCAGCCCTTGTGATCAAAGCCGTGAGGAGCAGTGCAGTATACGCCCGCGAGCTGAGCTCTGTTGGAAGTGAAAGTGGCGCTAGCGCTTGTGAAAATCGCGGACCTGGATCAGCTGTGGCCGTGAACCTACAGACACGAAAGCAACGCACACATTGCACCCAACCCGCTAAAGAACTGGGAGTAGACTCTCCCATACTGCCTTCTCAGTTGTCTGATATATTATTCTTGGTCTCTGGGGCACGAATCGCTGTAATTTTCACGCCAAAAGGTACCTGTGCGAGTACACCTTGAGTGCAATAGAGTAAGAGAAGCAGCATACGGTGTCTAGCAATAAAGGTGTCGTAATGCTCAATATAATGCGCTTTGCTCAAACGTGGGTAGAAATAAGGGAAATGAGTTATTTTTTCATTAATAGTTCCATTATTTCAGTTGTTTCTCATATTTCCTTGTCATCACACGTACTGGTGTTCGTCTCATTTCTTTTTCAGCGGTACTGCTCTCCTTGTAGGGAAACTGAAACAACAGGTGACTACAATGTAACACAACTTTCACTATGAGCTAGCTTTTCTCATCCCACCAGTAGGATGTGCGCTGTAGTGGTCCCAGAGTGGCTGTAAGTTATTATTTAAAAAAGTTTGTTTTCTATCCACTTTGAAACTATGCATGACTGTGAATGCTTTGTTGAACTTAATTTTATGCTTTCCACTTCGTTCTATTACTGCGATACATATTATCTTTATGAAATGTTATTCTTTTGTTGTTGTAGTTGTTGTGGTCTTCTGTCCTGAGGCTGGTTTGATGCAGCTCTCCATGCTACTCTATCCTGTGCAAGCTTCTTCATCTCCCAGTACTTACTGCAACCTACATCCTTCTGAATCTGCTTAGTGTATTCATCTCTTGGTCTCCCTCTACAATTTTTACCCTCCACGCTGCCCTCCAACACTAAATTGGTGATCCCTTGATGCCTCAGAACATGTCCTACCAACCGGTCCCTTCTTCTTGTCAAGTTGTGCCACAAACTCCTCTTCTCCCCAATTCTATTCAGTACCTCCTCATTAGTTATGTGATCTACCCATCTAATCTTCAGCATTATTCTGTATTCTTTTAGTGAAGTAATATTACCGGAGCTTTAAACGGCCAAGTACTGTTTTGCGCTGTCACTTTGAATCTGCTGTATTAGATGTGTAAAGGCACCGATATATGGTTTGCCACTGAAATTTACGATGAGAAAATTTTAACACTGCCTATTAGAACAGGCAATCTCAGAAGGTCTGTAAATAGCGACGGCGAAGCCAACACACCTGTGACAGCTTTTGCAGATGGAGGACGCTGTGCGTGAATTTTCGTAATGAGCTGGCTTTTCTCACAGAATTGTGCGCAGTCAGTTACGACCAACTCCTGTGGGCAGACGACCAGCAATCTGCACTTAATTTAATTGTAAATGCACACAGCTGTTACGCCTAGGTGACAGGAAACCCACACAAGATTGTGAAATTCTCTCTGTGTTTGTCAAAGGCAAGGGTGGCGCAAGTTGACTGCAGTACGCCCTAGGCAGTGCTTCTAAGAAGTATCTCTTGCAAAGCCATCCCACTTCTCGGCACTTTGACATTAGTACACGAGGGGGCACCCCCATACGCCGCAGTTCTGTCAATAAACTTCAATGACGGATATTAGGTGATGTACACTGCCTCACAAAGAAAGCACCCAGAAAAGATGGTCGAATGTCAGTGAAACTTAGTACACAAACATACCATCGGCAAGTACAGATATGTAAATGATTACGGTTTCCATTCTCTGTGACAGGTAGAGTGACCCACAGAGTATGTCAATGTTGTTCGTGTTAAAGTTTTGTTATCAGGCCTCTTAGGGTATATAAGGGGCACGAACAGGGTCAGATGCTGAACGGTCACTGTGCAGGACATGGAGATACCGCGTACTCGTGTGAGGCAGTGTTATCAGCATCTTACAAAGGATGAAGGTGGCCGCATCGTGGGTCTCAACTTCGCACAATATCCAGATTTGTGGGACTCTCGGATGTGACAGTGGCCCAGTGCTGGACTGCGCGAGAACCTGAGAACAGGTGTACTCGTCGTCAAGGTCCCGGTCGACCACGAGGGAGAATCTCCGTATTGTGCACTGAGCATACCGTAGCCCCTTGACGTCAGGCGCCGCCATCCAAGAACGAGTACTGGACTCCCTACAACATTGTGTCATACCGCACCATGGTCAGAGAGTAGCAAGAACCGGACTGGGGAATTACCATCCCATGCGCCGGTTGTCGTTAAGGCCACAACAAAAAGAGCTGCGTCTGGAGTAGTGCCGTGGCAGGGAAGCGTGGACTGGTGGTGAATGGCGTCGCGTCCTGTTCAGCAACGAATCGCAGATCTGTACCACGGCAGACGACCATTTTCGGCGAGTATTAGGGCGACCTGGAGGGAGTTCCCGTTCATCCAATGTTTTGGAGAGCCACAGTGGAGTTTACCCCCGGCGTCTGACGTCAGGAGCCATTGGGTGGTGGTGATTTAGTGGGGACTGAGGGTACAACGGTACGTCACGGACATCCTACGTCCCGTCCTCGTTTGTTACTTCTCATACGACATTATCTTGGTTCCATTTTGTAACGTAACAATATTCGTCCACACATGGTACGTGTCTCTATGAAGTGTCTGCTTGATGTTGACGTGCTCCCGTAGTCAGCAAGATCCCCAGATCTGTCTCCGATACGGCCTCTCCCGCCGGAGGTTCGAGTCCTCCCTCGGGCATGGGTGTGTGTTTTGTTCTTAGCATAAGTTAGTTTAAGTAGTGTGTAAGTCTCGGGACCGATGATCTAAGCAGTTTAGGGCCCTTAGGAATTCACACATATTTGAACATTTTTGTCTCCGACAGAACTTGTGTGGGATCAGCTCGGACGTCAAACCCGTTCCAGTGCCATTATCCAGGATATCAGCGACAAGCTACAACAGCTGTGCTCCAGCTTACCTCTTGAGAGGATACAATGGATTTATGAATCAGTGCATCCATCCCCGCCATATAGGGGTGGTGGGTGGGGGGGAAGGTCATACTGGTAAGTGGGCTCATACTGCCAGGTTCTTTGTAAATTTGACTCGATTTTATAATCCCTGAAATGACATCACACATTCTGTAAACCTGTGAAGTTTCTGATTAAGCTTATCCATAATGGATATTTTCAATCTGTGACTGTTAACTAAATGTAACTACATAGAACTGCAACCAGTCCCTTTTTTGAATATTTATTTATTATTCCATGAACCGGTTTTTGAACCTGAAGATGAACCTGAAAGAGTTCGAAAACAGGTTCATGGAATAATAAATAACTATTCAAAAAAGTGACTGGTTGCAGTTTTATGTATTTACATTCTGTGATGTTCCGTTTCATTTCTCCTTCCCTTCAGGGTGACTCACATTTTCTATCAGGCAGCGTATGTATCATAAGTTGCTCTTTCTCTCAAGAATGCCCCTCCATGATCCACAAACAGTACACTTTACAGCTTTTACTTATCAGGACATTTGGCGTCACAAGTGTGAAGATATCGGACGATTCCATATTAGAACGAGCTATTGTCCATCATACGTCATGGATAAGAACTGAAATCGTCTTATGTGCTGTATCTCGTCTGAAAGCTATTTTCACTACCGATGGCCCTAACAAACAACAGTAGCTGCTTATGATCTATGTTGGCCACTTCGTGAATTATTGAATCAAATGAGAAGTGTAAGCATTCAGAAAATAAATACTTTCATTGTTAAAAAGTTTTTCTATACGTTTCTTGGCAATTGCAATGCTGTTCTGATACTACATATTCGAACTGTTTGTTTTTCATTCTTCCTGTATCTTTTATTTGCATTCCATGCTTTTTAATTCGAGATAAACTCGATTTTTAACTCCAAAATTTTGATTCTATCTATGCAATCACTAAGATGCGCATTGTTTGCAATACCCGTTTATTTTTATCTGATTAAAACATCATGGGTGGTCTGGAGTCAAACATATTTTCAATTTTGCTTGGATTGTAGCTCTAAAGCAGTTCGACCGCTGAGCTATTGAAGTGTATTTCTTTGGCTTAGAACGTACTGGTGTTTTCTGATGACACCTGGAAGCGTTGGTGCACGCACATTTCTCATGTACATTCTTGTCTTTGACACTGGTCTATTTTGTGGATTTCCACTTAGACTTGCAGCACTATTCATTTCATGACCGACACAAAATTTAATATTCCGTGTTGCAAACGTTGCCAGTTTATATACTAGACTCTGCATTCATTTTACCTAAAAATGTTTTCTTTCTCTACGCTTGTTATAAGTACTAGTTCGTGTTTTAACTTCTTTGATAATGTGAGTCGGATGAAGGGGTGTTTCTTAAGTATTAATGACCAAGACAGTGGGGGAAGGGTCAGCTCAAAGACGAATACGGGATGGTGACCAGTGAGTGGAAGGGTATAGCAAGGCAGAGTGGGCGGTTATGAGATGGAGAAAAGCGTGTAGGAGACCGGGAGTTCTACATCTACTTAAATATTACACGAGCCAGTGTAGAGTGTATTGCGTAGGGTACTTCGTAACTGATGAGTTTTCTTTCCTATTCCATTCGTGAATGGGGTGAGGAAAAATGACTGTCTGTACGTCATTGTAAATTCCAAAATCCCTGTTATATTGTTCTCGTAACCCCCTCCCCCCGCCAATGCCTTCCCCTCTACGCGAGACGCGAGATAGTCACGTTAGTTGCAGCGAAATGGTGGCGTAGTCACCTTCGACAACACTTTTTCTAAATATACCCAGCAGGCTTTGTCGAGAACTAAATCGTGTTCTTCTAGTGATTCCCGCTTAAGAGATTGAGCCGAAATGGAGAAGGTAGCAGAGAGAGAAGGGAGCACCATACCTCAGTAGCTCGTTAAACGTATTGTTTTTAGAGCTACAGTCGAACCAGAATTGTAAATACGATTGGTTCCATAACACTGATCATGTTTTAATATATTAAAACGAAACGTGTGAATTAATAAGCATATACGCAGTTGCTTAGGCGGAGTGAAAATACTTAAAGTAATTAGCTTCAGAGACCGAGGCCAGATAAATGCAAAGTCTACTTGTTTCCGCCGGCAGTAAAGAATATTTCCGGTGGTCGTTTCCTTAGGCAAGACTTCCTGCTTGGCGCGCAGCTAACTTGTATAGCGGGACGCGCCGGCCTACCGCACGCTGCCCCAAGGTCCCTGCCTGCTGCTGCCGTGCCGGCCTGGAACAAACCGCCGGTGGGGTGGAACCTCACCGTTTTGGTGACATCACGTCCGGCACCTAGCCGTCATGATTTCCGCTCTGTTTTGCGGCGCCACTCCAGGAGGAAGCCAGACAGAGCTGTTGTGCCATTTGCAGACGAGATGTGCGTTACACTTTTAGGAAAGATGCTGGCAGCCACCACCCGTGGCCCTGTTGACAGAACTGCACGGCATTCTCCTAGGATGATGATAGGAAACAGACGCCAGCGGTGCCTGCCCAAAATTCAAGTCCACTTCATTTTTCCTTATGAATCCAAAGGTCGGCCGCTGCTGCAGTAGCCGGCCGCGTGGCCGAGCGATTCTAGGCACTTCAGTCTGGAACCGCGCGACCGCTACGGTCGCAGGTCCGAATCGTGCCTCGAGCATGGATGTGTGTGATGTCCTTAGGTTAGTTAGGTTTAAGTAGTTCTAAGTTCTAGGGGACTGATGAC